>NC_140175.1:87520542-87611983 GCF_963971535.1 Notolepis coatsorum
TGAGGGTAACTAAAAGACTATCATGCCAGACAGCAAGACCAATTGCTAATACCCCACTCCTGCCTGTGATGAAACTGGACAGCTCTTACAGATGCATAGTACAGATACATAGGAGACCACAGAGCTGTGAATGAGCTAATGGAAGTTTAGGCGACTGATGTCCCCAACCCTCACACAATACCACCCACCTCCAAGTAACACACCGTGATCGATTTGTCTGGTGCATTCTTCAGCGGTCCCCTGGGGCAAGAGACTAGTATGCTTTTTGGGTTTACTTACGAAGGAAAACATTACGAATATGCAAGAATGCCACAAGAGATCACCCACAGCCCTCATGTGTTCAACAAGATCCTTATTAAGGAATCAACGGTTTGATTCCTATGGTACAGTCTATGTTGAAATCTGGGTGGATGGATCATGCTTCAGCATAGAGGATACACTAAAGGCAGGACACTAATCAAGCATGATGGATCAAGCTTTAGTGAGATTGAGGTAAATAAAAATAATATTTAATAAAAATAATAAAAAAAACAATACTGCAGAAGATGGAACATTCACTCTAGCTCTCACTAAGTTAGAGACTTTATTCCACGAACTGAAAAGAAATGCCGGACATGGACAAATTAGTTGGACCGATTGGCTGCAAAGCTGGTTCACCGGATGGAAAGGATCAATGATATGATACTACTCTGCTTGGTAGTAGTAATGATCATCCTGGGCCTCATCTATTGCTGTATCTCGACCATCAGAAGTTTCATATGGAGCCTGATCAGCTGAGAACTAGTGCAGTCCTCAGGCAGTGGTTCGCACCACCAGGATCCACCATGAAGTAGTGGATCTGCTCCCTTCCCCACCTGATTATATCCAGCCTACACTGCTGCCAGAAGAAGAGGAATGTGCTACAAAATCTACTATTTTGTTAAATGCAAAAAGAGTTCCTGGTGCCTTTAGTGAACTTGTATAACCACTTATGGATTTCAATGTGAACTATATTCCGCTTAAAAAAACACAAAGATAACACATGCTATACATGTGTTTTGTGTGTTGATTAGGATGTATCTCTATACACTGAGCACTATTCTTTTACTACTGTATGGAATGGAATGATTTGGTAGGGCTGGGCGAAATGGCCAACATTTTTATCGCGATAACGATATCGATAACAATATCATATCACTTGATAAAAAAAATCGATTTTTAACAGATTTATGTTTATTTTGCATCAATTCTTTGTCGTTGCCGCCATCTTTAGTGTTACATCCCCTCACACTCCAGTTCTCAGGCTGCAGCTGGTTTAAAAGCGAAAGTAAACCGGCTTCTCTGCTGGCTGTGGCTCCAGGGGAGTTGAACAGTTCTGGCTCTGCTAGTTTCTTTTCTATCTTTTGGCACTTTTTTGGTGGACAAACCACCGCACATGTGCACCATGACTCATGACTGGAGACTAGCTTTGCTAGCACTGTGTAGTGTGTACAGACTGTTTCAAACTGTATTTTAAATTAGAAAGCAAACTAAATAAATGGACAAGAGAAAAATAAATCTCAATTTGGTCAGTATTGTCATTTGGACAAGCAAAGCCATTACTTTAAGTTGCAGGCAATAAAGACAAGTCTGTCCACTGTCTCTGGTTTTAAAACTGCCCTGTTGCAGGTCACATTAAAAAAAAAAAAAATTATATTTATTTTTTTCTATAAATATTTTTTCCGATATCGATTATTAAAATATATCGCGATAATTATCGTTATATTGCCCAGCCCTATGATTTGGCATGGTTAACTCATTGAGCGCCACGCTCTTTTCCCATCTTTAGTCAATGGCGCCAGCGTTATTGACCATTTTAGCAATGTTTGCAGACCCATCGTGTGTTCTTTATTATAGCTATGGAGACAATAGTATGGCTCATTTGACAGGCATTGTTCATAGTCCATCACTGACTAACCAGTTCATTCCTACATACTGTAGTTTGTGCACTATTACACGCTAAACATCGCCCCTTTCCAAAATAATCCAGTATTTTTTCATAGATCGCGAGATATGACTTGTTATATGCATTATGCCCAATCATTTTGGTTGCTTGCCTGAAACCCCAAATACTTCCAAATCAAAGGTATATACCATGTACTAGGGATGCACCGAAATTTCAGCCACCGAAAGTTTTCGGCCGAAAATGGCCAAAAATGGCCTTTCGGCTTTCGGCCGAAAGAGTTTTTTCACCGAAAATATATCACCGAAAAAACAGCCTGTAACCTAACGCGTGTTGTTGTGATGATGTCATCAAAACGCGGATTCAGTCATTACATGCGCAAACGTGAGCTCTTCAGTCCTGCGTTCTGCAGCCTGTGTGATAACTCCTCTTGGGACTCGGGAGGCGCGCTGTGTCTATGTAAACTCTGCGCGCAACGAGTCCAATAAATGCGTCTTTAACATGCTTTATAGTTTATATCCTTATTTACTATATTATGCCCGTCGCGGTTAATCACCGAGTGATCTAATATGCATATTATTCAGAGCGAGAGGGGGAGGGATTTTGTTTCTCACATTGACGCTGTCTGTCGCGCGTCTACTGTGCCAAAGTCAAGAGAGCGCATTCATCTGGGGACTAGAAAGGTGCGCTCAGTAGAGCACAGATCTCTCTCTCTCTCTCTCTCTCTCTCTCTCTCTCTCTCTCTCTCTCTCTCTCTCTCTCTCTCTCTCTGATTGATTGAAAACTTTATTAACAGATTGCAGAATGGGTACAGTACAGCTCAATACACACACTTGTTAAGGGGATGCAGACCAGAGAAAGACTTTCATCTTGTTTACATCAGGGTCCCCCATTTTCAATTAATCAGGACATATATGACATACAGATAGACAGTACTGCTACATCTATACATTTATGACATACCAGATTTGCAAATACAGTACTGTTTGTGATACAAAAAGACTCATAATAGTGATTATTTAAGTTAAGTTTAGCCATAATCATATATTTTTCCATAATCAGGTAGCTGAACAACATTGGTAAAAAAAAAATTCTATTCTATGAATCATTTTCGGCATTCGGTTTTCGGCCAACTGTTTCCTATTTTCGGTATCTGTTTCGGCCAAGAATTTCCCATTCGGTGCATCCCTACCATGTACATATGTGTCTTCACAAAATCATCGAGGGGGGTCGTTCTAACTCAAAACTGAGATTGTTACCAAAAGCAAGTTTTAGGTCCGGTAAAATACGACACTGTGATCGTTACAAAAACATGTTTCAGATTCTGTAAAATAGACATAGAATATACCTTACCTTAGCCAGAAGGTACTCTAAAAAGAATAATCCCCAGTAGGGGTGTAACGGTACGTGTAATCGTCCCGCGAATTTATGGTATGGGGTTCACGGTGCGGTACGTGCAGCCATGCGAAGAATACGTCTCATACCACTAGGTGAAACTAGGGTTGCACATTTTACAAATCTATGCTCAATATCTTTATTTTACTTTACACTGGCTTACATTGATCTTTAACGTTGAATATTAACCTTGTATTGCCACATTTAGATGATTAATAAAACGTTGAAGCTTGTAAACGCACGCACGATGACAATCGGACAGGACAAATGACAACGCGCTAACAACGCGCACTGACCCTCTGCACTGCAGGCTGTTTCTCCCCTCCCCTTACTACAGGTGTCCGGTGTCCCTAACCATGAATGAATTATGTCATGTTTGTAACACAGCAGGGTCATTTCTAGGGATGCACCGAATGGGAAATTCTTGGCCGAAACCGATACCGAAAATAGAAAACAGTTGGCCGAAAACCGAAAGGCCGAAAATGATTCGTAGAATAGATTTTTTTTTTACCAATGTTGTGGAACATTATGATTATGGAAAAATATATGATTATGGCTAAACTTAAATAATAAATAATCACTATTATGGGTCCATAAAACATTTATTCAGCACTTCTGAATGCATACAGTACATTAATTCCATCTTTTCTCTGGCTGCCGCAGCGGACATCTGTGCTCTACTGAGTGCACCTTTCTAGTCCCCAGCTGAATGTGCTCGCTTGACTCGGCACAGTAGACGCGCGACAGAGACAGCGTCAATGTGAGAAACACAATCCCCCCCCCCTCTCGCTCTGAATAATATGCATATTAGATCACTCAGTGATTAACCGCGACGGGCATATAGTAAATAAGGATATAAAAGCATGTTAAAGACGCATTTATTGGACGCGTTGCGCGCAGAGTTTACATAGAAACAGCGCGACTCCCGACATCGCGACATCATCACAACAACACGCGTTAGGTTACAGGTTGTTTCTGTTTCGGTGAAAAAACTCTTTCGGCCAAAAGCCGAAAGGCCATTTTTGGCCATTTTCGTCCACCGAAATTTCGGTGCATCCCTAGTCATTACAATTTTACAGTTCTTTCGTTTTCTTGTTCGCCCAATAATGTTAACGAATGGAAAGACGCACACACAGACACATACCTCTCATTGATAGTTACAGTTGGGAATGGTGGATTGTGCATCTTTGAAAATGGATATAGCCACTTTTCTTTTTGCTTTTGTGACCTCACAAGTGTTAACATAAGTGTTTTATAACCTCCCTTTAAAAAAAGAAAATGGGATTTTTAGGTTTAAAGTATGTAGTATATTTATATACATTTACATTTAGTCATTTAGCTTACGCTTTTATCCAAAGCGATTTACAAGTTCTGTATGACAAGTCATCAGGAAGGGCACAACTCTATCAGCTGAGTAACAATGTTCATCAAAGTGTTGAGTGCTACAGTGTAGGTTAGTTTATTAGGTTTATTAAGTGCATGACGGTAAGGTTAGTTAGGGTTACTACTAACCCTACATACGTACTTATATATTATAAATATACTACATAAGTACTTATATATTATATGTAGTATATTTTCTCATGATTATTGACTATTGATTGTTGCCTTATTGTTAAACTCAGTCATGAAACTGTCTGATGCACCATGTTTATTTCTCTATTTTCACTCTGTAGCTAAAATGCCCTTGGCTGATTGTCAAGGGGCCCCTGTTACACGCACACACATGCACCTGAACCCTCACACTAACGCATACAGATCTACACATAAATGAATCAAAAGACTCACACAAGTATGAGCCTAAGACGCATCAATTATATTTCTGATGAAGTAAACTCTAGTTGGCCTGAAGACTATTATGTGAACTCTCTTTGGTCACCCAGTTGATTGAACAAACCAAAATTATAGGTATACCAGTAGATGGTACAGGAAGGGAGGATGGCACCAGAAGGGGTGATATACAGATGCTCATTGTGCAGGAAATCTCCAGATGGTCAATAGATAAGAAACATCTAGTAAAATCCAGCTCCTGTCCCAAGGTCAGGTTGCCTAGAGTTTCCAGGCAGGAAAACCCATATTAAGAGCAATACTGTCATTGGCCGGACAGGGGCAGGAAGTGACATACGCCCACGTGACCAGAAATGACAATAGGAAAGAACTATGCTACCATTGGCTTTCCCCAGAACCACCCCGTTGAGTGTCATAAGGGATATAAAAGATGGTGCACAGATGTGAAATAGAGAGAGACTAACTGCTGCCTTACATCTGTTTCCTGTATGTTTCTCCTTTGCTGCAGCAATTGCATATTGTTTAATAAACCGTTTGTTAAACTTAGTATCTTCTTCCGGACCATCACTTCTTTCTCTTCATAGAAATATAAATAGTTTTTGAGCAGTAGAAATGTACTACAAATGACAATATACATACACACATACTCGTATACATGAAATTATATACATGGTATATAGTTTTCCATATACATTGCAATGCAGTTTTGACCTTTTTTGGCAGGGCTTAAAATTAAACGAGGCATAAAGGCAAGCAAAAATGAAGCTAAATGAAACGTTCTGCATCGGATCTTTATATATTTAGTCCATGTCTGGTCACCATGGAGTTGTACTCTACTGTGTGAGACATTTCTCTGAATCCCACATACTCAAGGTAACTCAAAGGACATTGGACCTTAGATCCATTATAGGTAAATAGTTGGCCAGCTAAAAAAAAGTTGTTATACAACATTGCTATCAAACCTTGTACGTTGCTTAAAATGGGACATATCTAACACCGGTGTCTGTCGCTGGTTAATGTTAAACTACTGGTAGGGGACCTCCGCCCAGCTCTGGAAAGTAGCAGTAGATAAAATAAAATAAATACATTTGAACCGATTAGGCTAGAGGGCTCATTTATAAAACAGCTCTGTCACTTTCCATTAGCTAATGTGCTATAGGTTATTATCACAGCGGTCTAAGAAGATTCACACAGTTCCTAACAGCCTAGTCGCAATCTAGCCTCTCTGTTAGGGATGGGCATTTTAAAGACAAATCCAGATCGATTGATCGCATGCTATATTCTATTGATCGTGTATTACTCGAAAAGGAAAAACAAATGCATACAATAGGACCCATGTGAACAAGACCGTTAAACTTAAGATGAGATAACATATTCCTTTATTGATCCCCTTGGGGAAATTCAGGCGTCAAAGCAGTGTGGGGGAGGGGAGGGACAGGTATGGACAGGGTAATGGAAGAAAGACATAAATATAGGCAATAAAATGTAATCCGAATATAAAAACATGATAAGAATAAACTGTATACACAAGGTGCAAGTGAGGGTCTGTATGCTCTGGTTATATTATACGTTACACTCAATAAATATAGGCAATAGAACATTTTAATTTGTTGTCATACTTTTAGCTGGGGGTGTATTGCCCTTCAAATGCATAACGAAAGCCTTGAGTCCAACTGATAATTTGTCGTTCCCTCGTGGTGTTGGACTTTGAGGTAGGAAAGAAACACTCAAAACAGCCTGTTGCATAGCTGCACCGTTTCACGCACAGGCTCAGTGTCTACTGCCCCGACACCCAGGACCATAGATGTGCATCTGTTTACCTTTGTCACAGTTGGGCTTTGCAGATTCTGATTTGTCAGAACCGAGAATTGGCTTTGAATAAAGTCCTCACAGTTTTGATGGTCCTGAGCCTGACTGTTGAGGTTTAAAGGGACCTTGGGCTTTGAGGAATTTGGCTGATCTCCAATGCAACCCCAGCCCCCAGCTCCACACGCGCACACACACACACAGGCCTTGCACCTGCAGCAGCCCTGCACATTGTTGTGGGCTCGGCCCGGGCTCCCCCACCCACCCCCCTGTAACAGCACAGTGCTGAATAGGCAGGCGTTTTCACTGCTGGGACTAATCCAGTACAGGATAGCTGGGCAGTGACTCATTCTCCACTCTCTTTTCTCTCCACTCTGTCCTCCGTCACCCTCCGCTCCACCCCTGCCCCACTGCACGCATGTTTGCACTAAGGCTGTATGCAGTAAGGCCAGGGGGCGGTGGCCAGGGGGCGGTGGCCAGGGGATGGTGGCCAGGGTGTGGTGGCCAGGGGGCGGTGGCCAGATGATGGTGGCCAGGGGATGGTGGGCGGTGGCCAGGGTGTGGTGGCCAGGGGGCGGTGGCCAGGGGGCGGTGGCCAGGGGATGGTGGCCAGGGGATGGTGGGCGGTGGCCAGGGTGTGGTGGCCAGGGGGCGGTGGCCAGGGGATGGTGGCCAGGGGATGGTGGGCGGTGGCCAGGGTGTGGTGGCCAGGGGGCGGTGGCCAGGGGATGGTGGCCAGGCGGTGGTGACCAGGGGGCGGTGACCAGGGGATGGTGGCCAGGGTATGGTGGCCAGGGTATGGTGGCCAGGGGACGGTGGCGTGCTATTGAAAACTGGAAAAGTGCCTCTTGCCCGGCTGACACCAGGCACGCTCTCCCCACCTGCCCTGAGGCTAGTCTGGAAAGGTAAACGTGGGCATCATGTTTTTTGGTTTCGTCACAAGGACATACAGACCCTCATCTGATGGGGCATACAGACCCTCATCTGATGGGGCATACAGACCCTCATCTGATGGGGCATACAGACCCTCATCTGATAGGGCATACAGACCCTCATCTGATAGGGCATACAGACCCTCATCTGGTAGGGCATATAGACCCTCATCTGATAGGGCATATAGACCCTCATCTGATAGGGCATATAGACCCTCATCTGATAGGGCATATAGACCCTCATCTGATAGGGCATACAGACCCTCATCTGATAGGGCATATAGACCCTCATCTGATGGGGCATACAGACCCTCATCTGATAGGGCATACAGACCCTCATCTGATAGGGCATACAGACCCTCATCTGATGGGGCATACAGACCCTCATCTGATAGGGCATACAGACCCTCATCTGATGGGGCATACAGACCCTCATCACAAGGGCATACAGACCCTCATCTGATGGGGCATACAGACCCTCATCTGATAGGGCATACAGACCCTCATCTGATGGGGCATACAGACCCTCATCTGATGGGGCATACAGACCCTCATCTGATGGGGCATACAGACCCTCATCTGATGGGGCATACAGACCCTCATCTGATAGGGCATACAGACCCTCATCTGATGGGGCATACAGACCCTCATCTGATGGGGCATACAGACCCTCATCTGATGGGGCATACAGACCCTCATCTGATAGGGCATACAGACCCTCATCTGATAGGGCATACAGACCCTCATCTGATAGGGCATATAGACCCTCATCTGATGGGGCATAAAGACCCTCATATGATGGGGCATAAAGACCCTCATCTGATAGGGCATACAGACCCTCATCTGATAGGGCATACAGACCCTCATCTGATAGGGCATAAAGACCCTCATCTGATGGGGCATACAGACCCTCATCTGATGGGGCATACAGACCCTCATCTGATAGGGCATACAGACCCTCATCTGATAGGGCCTCAGACCCTCATCTGATGGGGCATATAGATCCTCATCTGATAGGGCCTCAGACCCTCATCTGATGGGGCATAAAGACCCTCATCTGATAGGGCCTCAGACCCTCATCTGATGGGGCATACAGACCCTCATCTGATGGGGCATACAGACCCTCATCTGATGGGGCATACAGACCCTCATCTGATAGGGCATACAGACCCTCATCTGATAGGGCATACAGACCCTCATCTGATAGGGCCTCAGACCCTCATCTGATGGGGCATATAGATCCTCATCTGATAGGGCCTCAGACCCTCATCTGATAGGGCCTCAGACCCTCATCTGATAGGGCATACAGACAGGGCTTGACATTAACTTTTTGGCTCACCAGCCACTGTGGCTAGTGGTTTTCCAAAGTCACTAGCCACTCAGCATTTTCACCAGCCAAAAATCTAATTCTGTTTAGATTAGATTCAAATGTATTGTCATCATGCAGCACAAGTACAGTACAACAAAACGAAGTCTGGCTTCCAACCAGAGTGCAAATGTAGTCCAAATAGTAATATACAATGTACCAGGGGTGTAACTGTACACAAAAACTACGGTACGGTACGTACCTCGGTTTTGAAGTCGAGGTTCGGTACGGGTTTTCGGTACAGTGGGGGAAAGTTTGGCTTTCCATGTTCCACTCAGGGGTGATGTAGTGTGCAGTAACTAATTGTACTTGTAGGGCTGTCAACGAATATTCTATATTGAAATTAATAATCGACTTGTAAAACAATTAAAAAATAATAATAATTATATTAGATTGTGAAAAAAACAGCCCCCGGTGGGCGGTCGTTAGTGGTTAACAATAAATCATACCGTTGTATTCGTTCGGTACACTACACAGCCGTTCGGTACGGTACACACTGAAGCGGTTCGGTTCGGTACGGATAGTGTACCTTTACACCCCTACAATGTACGGGTAATTAAAACCTTGGACTGAGGGTTTGGGAACAGGCTATAACCCCTTATGCTGAGGACACATTTAGCATAAAACGCCTGACTATTGCACTATTGCAAGTAATTGAGTAAGATTTATTACTTGAACCACTTATAGCACATGCATGAGTCTAGTCTCCTTTGAAAGGAAACATTCTGAACTTTCTTCCACAACAGGAGAAGAATCACTCTGAGTGCTAATGTAATAGAGTTAGAGGTTTGACTTTGAACACACTGAAATAAAAATAAAGGTCACTCACGTTTTGTTTACTTCTTGCCAGATGCCTATTCTTGAGTTCCAGCTGAGAGGTAGGAGCTGGAAAACAACTGTTCCATCTACAGTACAGGTCCAAAGTTTATAACAATCCCACGGAAAATGAGTGTTTTACAGATGTTTTTGTAATCCTTGTATCGGTAATAATTCATCCAAAATGGCGGACCGCTTATTGATTTGGATGGCGAATGACACACGCACAGTACACACTACCGATATTATGTCTCGCTCTGTGGACATAACAATGCACAGCAATATACCCGATGCTTAACACATTGACCGCCGGGGGTTGTGCCCATCTTATACCACTCTCTGCCACCGTTAAAAGCCTATGGAGATGTTTACCTTCTTTGCAGGGCTCTAACTTTTTAAATTGTATTGCTATATTGACATTACTATGGCGGCCTGGCCCATTCAACATCGATTATCTATCGTTCAGGATGTGGGAACGTTATACTTTTTCATTCATACATTGTTGTGTTAATACCTTCGAGAATATAAGTATGTTTTTAATCTTTTCTGCTGTAATTCCAAAAACGAGAGTTATAGGCCCAAACGCATATGATAAATTATTGATTGGCGTTTCTTTCCCATACACGCTATATTAAAAAATTCAAATGTATATGATCGGTATACATTATGCTTCATCATGCGTGGAGGAAAGGGGGGGGGGGGGTTGTTTAGGGGGTAGACTGACCGTGCGCCGATGAGACTGGCGGAGAAAGATCCCAATTATTCGACGCCGATCACCTGGATCCATTTCCGGTTTGTATGGCGCAATAAACGCCGAAATCATATCGATTATTGCGTTATGGCAGCGATCCATATGTACTATAGTGTCTGTCAGGAGTCCCGTAGCGAGATGTGACTGCCGGAGGAATTTCCTTTTTGAGTGTGTAACTCGCCCGACCATCCACCAGGCGGCGGTATTGAGCCGTTGCAGTCCCATCTAGGGTCCCGCTAGGGCACCGGGGGTTGGGTGGATGAAATATGAATGCCATGGCGAAAAAATTAAATATTGATCTCAAACGCTGTACAGCGATGTTGGCGGTCAACGCATGGCGGGCAATAACGCTGGAAAGCGATTTTGGCGACCAATGTGTTAATGTGTATTGTCGGTCAAAACACTCAGTTACCATTTGTAATAGGGATGTCCGATATTATCGGCCGATATTGGCATAAAAATGTGATATCGAAAAATATCGGTATCGGTTATATATCATGGAACCGCATGTCTTGTCTGTATCAATAGTCTGAGCGCTACGCAGAGTGGGTGCCATGAAGGTCTAGTAGCACTGCTTCATGAAGGTCTAGTAGATCTGCTTCATGAAGGTCTAGTAGCACTGCTTCATGAAGGTCTAGTAGCACTGCTTCATGAAGGTCTAGTAGCACTGCTTCATGAAGGTCTAGTAGATCTGCTTCATGAAGGTCTAGTAGCACTGCATCATGAAGGTCTAGTAGATCTGCATCATGAAGGTCTAGTAGCACTGCTTCATGAAGGTCTAGTAGATCTGCTTCATGAAGGTCTAGTAGCACTGCTTCATGAAGGTCTAGTAGATCTGCTTCATGAAGGTCTAGTAGATCTGCTTCATGAAGGTCTAGTAGCACTGCTTCATGAAGGTCTAGTAGATCTGCTTCATGAAGGTCTAGTAGCACTGCTTCATGAAGGTCTAGTAGATCTGCTTCATGAAGGTCTAGTAGCACTGCTTCATGAAGGTCTAGTAGATCTGCTTCATGAAGGTCTAGTAGATCTGCTTCATGAAGGTCTAGTAGATCTGCTTCATGAAGGTCTAGTAGATCTGCTTCATGAAGGTCTAGTAGCACTGCTTCATGAAGGTCTAGTAGCACTGCTTCATGAAGGTCTAGTAGATCTGCTTCATGAAGGTCTAGTAGCACTGCTTCATGAAGGTCTAGTAGCACTGCTTCATGAAGGTCTTCTAGGACACATCAGCATACACCGAGCTCTGCAGACACAGTATGCTCACACTCGCATGATGAACGATGTTGCCGGCTTCTTCGATGACAGAGGTTGTATAGTTCCAGTAAAGCAAAGAGCCCAATTCTAGTAGAGTGCTCCCGAGCCAAAAGCATCGCATACGGCCGTTCCTCAGCCCGGGCGGGTGAAATTAATTTCACTGTCCAAGGTTTTTTATTATCATGATTTTTTACGATCAGTTACACACAATTTTTTTTACTGCCTATAGGAAAGAATCCTCTTTAAGAGTACAGGTCTGTGGTTTTTAAGAGCGTCGTCGTGGCGGTGAAGAGACTGCATCTACTGAGCATTCTCCGTCTACTCGAGTGCTCCTCACTATGTATAAACCCTTGCCTATGTTCCTCAGTCGTAGTCTGTCTGTTGTCATATCATGCTCTGCTCGGCCCTTTGATACGAGTGGAATGTAGGACATTTTCACCAGGCTGTTTGCACTATAGCTGCCAGAGTGACATCTTGATTATGTGTCATCATGTGAGCAGAGTTTGAGGTGACGGGCTGGGTTTATGCTCCTCGTGTCGATGCTGGGTTCTCTAAGGAAAGGTTGGAAAGGAGAGGGTTAGGCCTACTGCAGCTGGGTTTGAGGTTGGTAGGGGTTAAAGCCAAGGTTCAGGAAAATGGTAAGAATGACTGTTTTGTTGTTGTTGTTATAGACCAGCAGTTGGGCCCGCTTGTATATGCACATCAGTTCCAGCTGAGATTCTCTTGGCTTAAAGCAGTCAGTCATAAAGCCCCTCCCCTTTCATTAAAGGGTCAACCGGTGACATGACTGAAGCGCCAGGACGCTGCAACAGCCCAGGAATGGGTGTGTGTGTGTGTGTGTGTTGCGCTTGAGCAAAAATGTACACACACGCAGACAGACAGAAACGCATGCACACGCGCACAGTTCCATGGCCAGCAGCCCAGTGTCTCTAAACAAGGCACACTCAAAACACTCCCACTAGGCGAAGGAGAGAAGTGAGTAGTTTCTCAAGATGGCAGCTGTTTGAAGCTTTCTCTTAAGCAGGACAGCACAAGGTAAACGCAGCTCACGTCTCCTCCTCCTCCTTCTGCACCTCCTGCTCCTCCTCCTCCTCCTCCTAAAGACGACGGTCTTCCCTTCTTTTCTTCCCTGACTTTGGCATTTCCTCACCAGAACGTAGGTGTCGTCGATGTGTTTGTCCTGTGTGTGTGTGTGTCAGCGTCGGAGTTTACCTTTACCTGTCAGCACCATAGGAGTGTCTGTGCCCCCCCCCCCCCCCCCCCCCGAATTTTTTTAACGCGTTATAACTGTTATCTGTTAAGACAAACCCGGATGTCTTTTTGGGAACGCTGGTCAAAAGTGTGTCTCTCCTGACTCTAACTAAGTGGTGCGTGCAAGAATGTTGTTGAGCCATGTTGTGTGCCAGAGAGTAGTATGTGTGGTTAGGAAAGGGTGTGTCCCAGCGCGTAGAAGTCGACACACATGAATCATTTCTCTCCGGGGGGGGGGGGGGGGACTGTAATCTGGAGATCTGGACGTGCTCTGGCAACACATGTAGGCCAGGCTAAGGTCCAAGTACAGCTCTGGGTACCTGCTGTTTGACGACTCCCCAAATTAACCAGGAAGTTAGAAATTCACTTTTTTCTCTCTCCCGATCTCTCCTTTTGTTTTTACTGTCTTGGTTGGTGAAATCTATTTAAGTCCATTTCCCTAAATAATAGTGTCCTCGCATGCCTCCATGTTCCAAGTGTAATTTCTGGCAGTGTGTACGTTTTTATTTATAAATTTTTTTCAGAAGTGAGTGCAGATCTCTCCTCGGGTCGAGATCACTCTTCTTCAAGTGGCCTCAGGCTGTATTAGTTAATTCAGTCCACAGACCTGTTTGTTTTCTTTTCGACTATCTTCAGCATACATAATGCAGGCTATTTGATATCCCAGTCTACCTCGCCTGTGGCTGCTCACTCGCTCATTAGACTTCTCTCTCTCTCTCTCTCTCTCTCTCTCTCTCTCTCTCTCTCTCTCTCTCTCTCTCTCTCTCTCTCTCTCTCTCTCTCGTCTCTCTCTCTCGTCTCTTTCTCTCGTCTCTCTGTCTCTCTGTCTCTCTGTCTCTGTCTCTCTGTCTCTCTCTCTCTCAAACCCCTGTGTCTCTCTCGGATAATGATAATTGTTTCTGTCTTTCTCTCGGTCTCTCTAACCCCTGTCTCTCTTCGCTCTAACCCCTGTCTCTCTTCTCTCTAACCCCTGTCTCTCGGTCTCTCCTCTCTCTCTAACCCCTGTCTCTCGGTCTCTCTAACCCCTGTCTCTCTTCTCTCTAACCCCTGTCTCTCTTCTCTCTAACCCCTGTCTCTCGGTCTCTCCTCTCTCTCTAACCCCTGTCTCTCTTCTCTCTAACCCCTGTCTCTCTTCTCTCTAACCCCTGTCTCTCGGTCTCTCCTCTCTCTCTAACCCCTGTCTCTCTTCTCTCTAACCCCTGTCTCTCTTCTCTCTAACCCCTGTCTCTCGGTCTCTCCTCTCTCTCTAACCCCTGTCTCTCTTCTCTCTAACCCCTGTCTCTCTTCTCTCTAACCCCTGTCTCTCGGTCTCTCCTCTCTCTCTAACCCCTGTCTCTCTTCTCTCTAACCCCTGTCTCTCGGTCTCTCCTCTCTCTCTAACCCCTGTCTCTCTTCTCTCTAACCCCTGTCTCTCGGTCTCTCCTCTCTCTCTAACCCCTGTCTCTCTTCTCTCTCTCTCTAACCCCTGTGTCTCTCTCGGATAATGATAATTGTTTCTCTCCGTCTGTCTTTCTCTCTTCGCTCTAACCCCTCTCTCTCTTCTCTCTAACCCCTGTCTCGGTCTCTCCTCTCTCTAACCCCTGTCTCTCTCCTCTGTCTCTCTCTTCTCTCTAACCCCTGTCTCGGTCTCTCCTCTCTCTAACCCCTGTCTCTCTCCTCTGTCTCTCTCTTCTCTCTAACCCCTGTCTCTCGGTCTCTCTCCTCTCTCTAACCCCTGTCTCTCTTCTCTGTTTCTCTTCTCTCTGTCTCTCCTCTGTCTCTCTCTCTCTTCTCTCTAACCCCTGTCTCTCGGTCTCTCTCCTCTCTCTAACCCCTGTCTCTCTTCTCTGTTTCTCTTCTCTCTGTCTCTCCTCTGTCTCTCTCTCTCTCTTCTCTCTAACCCCTGTCTCTCGGTCTCTCTCCTCTCTCTAACCCCTGTCTCTCTTCTCTGTTTCTCTTCTCTCTGTCTCTCCTCTGTCTCTCTCTCTCTCTTCTCTCTAACCCCTGTCTCTCGGTCTCTCTCCTCTCTCTAACCCCTGTCTCTCTTCTCTGTTTCTCTTCTCTCTGTCTCTCCTCTGTCTCTCTCTCTCTTCTCTCTAACCCCTGTCTCTCGGTCTCTCTCCTCTCTCTAACCCCTGTCTCTCTTCTCTGTTTCTCTTCTCTCTGTCTCTCCTCTGTCTCTCTCTCTCTCTTCTCTCTAACCCCTGTCTCTCGGTCTCTCTCCTCTCTCTAACCCCTGTCTCTCTTCTCTGTTTCTCTTCTCTCTGTCTCTCCTCTGTCTCTCTCTCTCTCTTCTCTCTAACCCCTGTCTCTCGGTCTCTCTCCTCTCTCTAACCCCTGTCTCTCTTCTCTGTTTCTCTTCTCTCTGTCTCTCCTCTGTCTCTCTCTCTCTCTTCTCTCTAACCCCTGTCTCTCGGTCTCTCTCCTCTCTCTAACCCCTGTCTCTCTTCTCTGTTTCTCTTCTCTCTGTCTCTCCTCTGTCTCTCTCTCTCTCTTCTCTCTAACCCCTGTCTCTCGGTCTCTCTCCTCTCTCTAACCCCTGTCTCTCTTCTCTCTCAATTCAATTCAATTTAAATTCAAATGGGCTTTATTGATATGGGAAACATACGTTTACATTGCCAAAACAATGTGATTGACAGTCTTTATGGTGGTTGTATTCCGTTGGAGGTCCTTTTCTTGTCACAGCACCTCACAAATCTTGCTGCTGTGTTTGCACATTGTTGTATTTCACCCAGTAGTTATGGGAGTTTTGAGTTATTTTCCATGTATTTTCCAGAGTCCCCCCCCCCCCTGCCCCCCCCCCCCCCTCCCGCTCTGCCCCCTCACACAGTCGTCTCAGTGCTTTCTCACAGCAGCAGAGAGAGAAAGATAATGTTTTATAAAGGCTTCAGTCAGGGGAACCCCTGTAATTAAATGGCCTGGTCAGCGTTGGTCTGGTTTAGTATTGGTGTCTTTCTTCTGTTTGCTCTGCAGCAGTGAGCGTTGCTCCTTAAGTAGAGAGAGAGAGAGAGAGAGAGAGAGAGAGGCTGACGAGAACAACAGGGCTGGCACACACACACACACACACACACACACGTGTGACGCAACTACGTGTGTGATAAACACACACGCACAACTAGCTCTTTCTACCATCACCCCACCCCTCTGTTTTCTTTCTCACTGTCACACACACACACACACAGGCAGCCCCAACCCCCCATGCTTAGTACAGCGTGTGTGGCAGTCAGGCTCTCTGTGTGTGTGTGTGCGTGCGTGACCTCCGCTGCCTCTGAGCACCTCAGCCCGGGGCCTGGTGGTAGAACAATAAATGAGCTTTGTCACCAACTTACGTAACTGCTCAACACTAGTTCTTATCGCAGCACCGCTGTGAGGTGAACACACCGCCAGGAGACACCCACCCGCACAGAGCCTGATGCAGTCACACGCGCACATATACACACACACACACACACATCAGGGTTTCCGTTAGACATTTTTTTTGCCGGTCTCCGTGTCCTGCAAGATTTCAATCTACCGGACAAATGGGATCAATTCCGGTCAGAGTTTATTGAGCTTAAAAACAATTGATAGGCAGGCTATATAAAGAATGACATCCTCAAGGCATGTAGATTTATAATATTTTAACTTAAAACTAGGCTACTTTTGCGTATACAGTCATTATATTCCAAATCAAATAAGTCCCGAGACTCCGTGCTGCTGCTGACTTTAAATCAAATAGGTGTCTCTGGGCAGTCGGCCCGACATTAAATACAGCAGTGTGTTATAATCACATTTTTATGAGCTAACGAATTCCGTTATATTGGACATTTGTATTAATTATATCAAGCGAATAACTGAGAAATTTAGCAGAGAGAGACGGCAACATTATCGTGAAATATAAACGTTGCGTGATGACTATTATATCTCCGCCTCCCAGTCCCAACGAAGACCAATAGTATGCAACTGCAGAGCCGCAGAGCCAGCGGCGCTCTCAGGTCCGGTCTGGGGACCGCTCAGCAGCGCCACCCACCCAACAGCTGAATTGCCAATGGCTGAATTGGAGTATTGCACTGTGTGCGCACAACTGTCAGCTCTGCGGCTCTGCAGTTGCATGCTTCTCCCAAATCTAGCTCCCGCTGCCAAACCAAATGAATCTCGACATCGCTTCACCAATAGTCATTATCAGAACACTACACACATATCATAATATAACGCACATCGTTGTCATTATTAGACCTGCATGGTGAAGCAACAATGAAACAAATGTAACTATTTTAATACAATTCAAATTGTGCTTCGAGGGAATTATTTTCAACGGACATTATGACCGGAGAGATTTAAATATGTCGGACTTCAACAGATTTTGCCGGTCAAAAAACGGTAATTACCGGACAACGGAAACCCTGACACACACACACACACACACACACACACACACACACACACACACACACACACACATACATACACATATACACCCACCAGCACAGAGCCTGAGGCAGTCACACACACACATATACACACGCACATACACGCACATATACATACACACACATATACACACACATACACATACACACACATACACACACATACATACACATATACACCCACCAGCACAGAGCCTGAGGCAGTCACACACACACACATACACACACACACACACACACACACACACACACACACACACACACACACACACACACACATACACATTATACACCCACCAGCACTAAGCCTGAGGCAGTCACACACGCACATATACGCACATGCACACACACGCACACACACGCACACACACGCACACACGTACACACACACACACACACACACACACATGCACACACACACACACACACGCACACACACACACACACACGTATACACACACACACACACACACACACACACACACACACACATACATACACCCACCAGCACAGAGCCTGGCGGCCCGGTCAGACCAGACGCGATTCAAGGCAGGCGGACGGGCGGGCGACCGCCGCTTCACTTCCGCTCCCATGTTAACGGACGTAGCTGTGCACATTGGCCGCAAGCGGGCGGCGACTCGCGGGGCGGAAGCCATCATTTTCGCTTCGGTTGGATTCAGAAGCGTGCGCCACGCACATTTTCACTAAAATACACTCAATATCTGCATTATTACCACACATATAGATGTTGTTCAACCAGCTAATGTGTCTATAGATGTAGTATTAATATGTACAGTGATACAGGTATAAAGACACTATGGTAGTAAGTCTATAGATATAGTATTAATATGTACAGTGATACAGGTATAAAGACACTATGGTAAGTCTATAGATATAGTATTAATATGTACAGTGATACAGATATAAAGACCCTATGGTAGTAAGTCTATAGATATAGTATTAATATGTACAGTGATACAGGTATAAAGACACTATGGTAAGTCTATAGATATAATATAGTATTAATATCTAGTGATACAGGTATAAAGACACTATGGTAGTAAGTCTATAGATGTAGTATTAATATGTACAGTGATATAGGTATAAAGACACTATGGTAGTAAGTCGTATTAATATGTACAGTGATATAGGTATAAAGACACTATGGTAGTAAGTCGTATTAATATGTACAGTGATACAGGTATAAAGACACTATGGTAGTAAGTCTATAGGTATAGTATTAATATGTACAGACTGATACAGATACAGTTTTCGCTTCAGTTGGATTCAGAGGCGTGCGCCAGGCACATTTTCACAGAAATACACTCAATATCTGCATTATTACCATGCATGTTGTTCAACCAGCTGTATCTTTCCCAATACAAATTAACTATATTACTATACTTTTTCAGGAGTACAGTCACACTGATCATCATTCTAAAATGAATTCTAACATTCTAATTAATGATATAATAACGGCTTGTATGCAAAATGGACAATAGAACACTGGAACTGGAAATCTTTAAAAAAAATCTTCAATCGGGGACTGACTTCGCATATAGACTAGACATTTACAGCTGTTCCAATGTAATTGTGTCTTCCTCCGTGTGAGCTTCCTCGCGCTCTGAAGTCGGACTCTGTGTGCCAGGCCACGCGCGCGATCTCGCATGGAACCCGCACGTGACTTCGTGCGCGTCTGGTCTGCCTGCGGCATGAGGCAGTCACACACATATATACACACACACGCACATCCACATATGCACACATACATAGACATACGCACATGCACACACACACACATACATACACCCACCAGCACAGAGCCTGAGGCAGTCACACACGCACATACACACAAGCACATACATACATACACACACACACACACACACACACACACACACACACACACACACACACACACACACACACACACACACATACATCCACCCACCAGCACAGAGCCTGAGGCAGTCACACACGCACATATGCACACACACACAGACACACATGCACGCATACATACATACATACATACATACATACATACATACATACATACATACATACATACATACATACATACATACATACATACATACATACATACATACACACATACACACATACACACATACACACATGCAGTCATGCACATAGTACATGCACAGACACACATACATACACATACATACACATACGCACATTGAACACACACACATACACACACATATGCACACACACACAGGGTGGTTTTTCTCTGAAGTATGCATCTTTTTTATTGGAGGACTGGAGTAATGGAGGTTCTCTCAACGGCTCAATAATTGTCTGGCTGTTTCAGACCAACAGGTTGTTTTTGATTTGTATGGAGGAGAGCGAGGCTCCAAACACCCCGCGCTGCTGCTCCAGACAGCTGCACAGACCTGAGGTTTGCGTTTCGCCCCCTGGTATGTCGATGAAGAGCACAGTCGGCTTAATTGTTATTTATTGTGAGGTTTGTGTCACGTCTGTGTGGTTTCACAGCATCTCTGACTTTTGTGGAGGTCGCTGAACAAGCATCTTGAGATGTTATGTCTGGGATGAGTCCAAATACACACACACACACACACACACACCAAACAGAAGACTGGCATAGGGTTTAATTAAACTACAAGAGTAATAAGTCTCTGCTGTTTGCTGTGTGGGGCGGGGGCCTCTTTGTCTGTTTTTACATGATTTGGATGTGGCTGAAGTCGAAGGGCGCTCCACGGGGGGGTGGGGGGGGGGGGGGGGGGGTGGATCAATGTTTAGTCAAGGTTTTGACACCTCTGTGAGAAGAAGGCTGGTTTTAGAGTGTAAAGGAATGCTCCTACTACTGGCCTGCGCGCGACACATTCTGACACATTCTCCACATAGCGGCCCAATCACTGCTCCTCGTAAGCAGAGCCTGATGCTGCAAAGCATGTCCAGGTGGCACAGCCTCACTTCTTCTAAACGACATTTACCTAATTAGCCGGTGGGCCGGAGAAGTAGGTCACGACTCCAGCAAGCTTGTCCCGACTCAAGTTGATGCCATTTATGAAGATTCTTCTTTCCCTTCTGTTGACGCAGGCTCACTTAACTTCAAGCAACTGTATCTTGAGGTCATGGTTTGATTTCGGTTTATAATGTGTACACAGTGTGCCTCTGTGTGTAATACACATAGGCCCTCCCTATGTTGCGCGTGTGTGTGTGTGTGTGTGTGTGTGTGTGTTTGATCACATGTTTACTACCATGTCCCTGTTGTGGCCGTGTTCTCTTAACTCGCTCCATACCATACCGCCCTTTACAGACTGATAACTGTCTTTATATTTCCCTCTCTCTCGCTCCCTCTCACCCTCTCTCGGTCTTTCTCTTTCTCTCTTTTCTCTCGCTCTCTCTCTCTGTCTTTCTCTCTGTCTTTCTCGCTGTCTTCCTCTCTTTTTTCTCTCTTTTTCTCTCTCTCTCTCTCTCTCTCTCTCTCTCTCTCTCTCTCTCTCTCTCTCTCTCTGTTACAGACGCTGTCAAATGAAGCTCAGTGTGTGGAAGACATTTTGAGGGTGAGTGCCACTACACAGTACACACACTACACGGTGCACAGTACACACACACACACACACACACACACACACACACACACACACACACACACACACACACACACACACACACAGTACACACACACACACACACACACACACACACACACACACACACACACACACACACACAGTACACAGTACACAGTACACCTTACACACTACACAGTACACACACACACCACTAACCTCCTCGCCTGCAAATGAGGAGTGTGTGGTGGGTTTGTGTCTTTCACCCTGGCATTAGGATAATGTAATTAGGCGTGACGGTTAATTACATCAGACAATTAAAGTCCAGACAATTTAAAACAGGCTTGTGGCTTTACACACATGTCTATTAATTCACACGCAGCGCTATTAAAGGGAGATGCCACCCATGTTTTTAAAATTAATTTTTTAATTTAAACTTGTGTTTGCCCCCGTGCCCCCAGGAGAGTTCAGTGGGTATTTGTGCACACCGCACCACTCTCTCTCCTGAAGCTAGGAATCAGAGAGGACCCATAACACGTTAGATGTCATCTGGACGTAGACGATGAATGGGGCACTTTGTGGACACATGCCTCATAAAATGTTTGTGTGAGCTCTTAAAAACACAAATGAGGTTGAAATCCTGGTTCAGTCCTGTCGGCAGTATTATGTAAACCCTCCTCCTCGGGTGTGAGAGACGCGACTTAAAGCTGCACTATGGAAGAGTGCCGCCTTGTGGCTGTGAGAGGTAACTGCACCCATATTTAAACATGGAGGATAAGATAAAATGGCAACAAAACGAAAACACACTTCTTCACGCAAGGTAAATTTTTTTTATTTGTGTTTTCAAATTGTATTCTAGAAATGAGACCTGGTGCCTTTTTATTATGGATTCCGTGGCGCCAGAAGAGCTCATGTTTCATGCAACACTTATGGGAGGATTTTCTCTTGTTCAGCCAAACTGTCACTTAGCTCTTGTTCAGCCCAACTCTGTCACTTAGCTCTTGTTCAGCTCAACTCTGTCACTTAGCTCTTGTTCAGCTCAACTCTGTCACTTAGCTCTTGTTCAGCCAAACTGTCACTTAGCTCTTGTTCAGCCAAACTGTCACTTAGCTCTTGTTCAGCCCAACTCTGTCACTTAGCTCTTGTTCAGCTCAACTCTGTCACTTAGCTCTTGTTCAGCCCAACTCTGTCACTTAGCTCTTGTTCAGCCCAACTCTGTCACTTAGCTCTTGTTCAGCCCAACTCTGTCACTTAGCTCTTGTTCAGCCAAACTGTCACTTAGCTCTTGTTCAGCCCAACTCTGTCACTTAGCTCTTGTTCAGCCCAACTCTGTCACTTAGCTCTTGTTCAGCTCAACTCTGTCACTTAGCTCTTGTTCAGCTCAACTCTGTCACTTAGATCTTGTTCAGCTCAACTCTGTCACTTAGCTCTTGTTCAGCTCAACTCTGTCACTTAGCTCTTGTTCAGCCCAACTCTGTCACTTAGCTCTTGTTCAGCCCAACTCTGTCACTTAGCTCTTGTTCAGCCCAACTCTGTCACTTAGCTCTTGTTCAGCCCAACTCTGTCACTTAGCTCTTGTTCAGCCCAACTCTGTCACTTAGCTCTTGTTCAGCTCAACTCCTCTGCCACTTAGCTCTTGTTCAGCCCAACTCTGTCACTTAGCTCTTGTTCAGCTCAACTCCTCTGCCACTTAGCTCTTGTTCAGCCCAACTCTGTCACTTAGCTCTTGTTCAGCTCAACTCTGTCACTTAGCTCTTGTTCAGCCCAACTCTGTCACTTAGCTCTTGTTCAGCTCAACTCTGTCACTTAGCTCTTGTTCAGCCAAACTGTCACTTAGCTCTTGTTCAGCCAAACTGTCACTTAGCTCTTGTTCAGCTCAACTCTGTCACTTAGCTCTTGTTCAGCCAAACTGTCACTTAGCTCTTGTTCAGCCCAACTCTGTCACTTAGCTCTTGTTCAGCTCAACTCTGTCACTTAGCTCTTGTTCAGCCCAACTCTGTCACTTAGCTCTTGTTCAGCCCAACTCTGTCACTTAGCTCTTGTTCAGCCCAACTCTGTCACTTAGCTCTTGTTCAGCCAAACTGTCACTTAGCTCTTGTTCAGCCCAACTCTGTCACTTAGCTCTTGTTCAGCTCAACTCTGTCACTTAGCTCTTGTTCAGCCCAACTCTGTCACTTAGCTCTTGTTCAGCCCAACTCTGTCACTTAGCTCTTGTTCAGCCAAACTGTCACTTAGCTCTTGTTCAGCCCAACTCTGTCACTTAGCTCTTGTTCAGCCCAACTCTGTCACTTAGCTCTTGTTCAGCCCAACTCTGTCACTTAGCTCTTGTTCAGCCCAACTCTGTCATTTACAGGTCCTTGAAGTGCTTAAAGTGCTTGATTTTTTACAAAAGAAAGTCAAGGCCTGGAATTCCTTGAAAACAGCAAATTTTTTAACAAGGTGCTTAACCCTTTCACTACTGCACTACCAAATGGTTAACCCTTTCACTGTGACAATAAAGAAATGTTAACCCTTTCACTGCCACACGACAAATGGTTAACCCTTTCACTACCACACCACAGAAGGTTAACCCTTTACTATCACACTACAGACGGTTAACCGATGATTCATAGGAAGTAGCTTGAAAAGTATCCCACCAAAATGTTCAAGTGATGGCTTATTTTGAAAAAAAAAATAAAATAAAAAAATTGAAGATCCCTCAACATGACCCTGAGTAAAAGTAAGTATACACAAGGTACCCTAACTGGCATGATATACATCATACAATGCAATGCACAGGTTATGGCACAGGTTTGGTCACCAATGTGCACCAGCTGAGTGGGACCAGCAATATAAAGTGTGTTGCTTGATCAATAGAGTACTGGTCCCAGTGCTGTCCTGTGGGTTCTGAATTTCTGCACCGTTGTCTAGGAAACGCTGTCAGTGTCCAGAACTTTTTTCCTTTTTCCCCCCACCCCCTAAAGACCTTGGATCAGTGGCCGTGCACATGGCTGATATTCACATTCCTCAGTTAAATCCAGCACACGTTTCAGAGCCACAGCCAGTATGCTGCATGTTGAAGGAGAGAGGGACAAACCTCAACCAGCCTTCTCTTTCTCTCTCTCTCTCTCTCTCTCTCTCTCTCTCTGTCTCTCTCTGTCTGTCTGTCTGTCTGTCTGACGTCCGTCAGTCCGTCCGTCCGTCTGACATCAATCCCTTACACAAGAGCTGCAGCAACAGTACACTATAGGTCCGGCTAGGGGTGGTCCCATGGTCACAGAATACCTGGAAAAGTCCTAGAATTGTGTTTTTCATGCCTGAAAAGGTTATGGAAAATCTACATATCCGAGATGTTTTGGAAATGCTGTGATGTACATCTGACACACCTGATGTCAGATGATAAACGCCAAGCGCGGCTGCTCCTACATGTAGCCTGGTTATCATTGAAGGAATAACAACTCTTAATAACACATGATTATTAAAAAGTCATACATTTCATTTGGGCCGGTGAAATTTTTTTGTGGTGGCAAAAAACTAAAAAACAATGACTTGAATACAAAAACATTTCATATGTTTTATATTATTTCAGATAAAATCAAATCAAATTTATTTGTAAGGCCCGACAACACACGTTAATGTCCCCATGGGCCAGACACGTCTTCTTTATACAAGTCAAGAAGAAACATCACAAGAACTAAACAAAAACACCATGAAATCCAAAAATCTTTAATTAAATAAATGAAGGTAAGGAAAAACTCTCAAAAAACCTAGCAATAGGAACAAATCACCACAGGCAATGTGGAGGGGAGAAACCTTAGCAATAGTAACTAAGTGGCGCAGTGGGCAAGGCGCTCGCCATTAACGCAGGATATGCTGGGTTCGAGCACAGCTCTCTGCGTTGCTTCCGGCTTGGCTGGTCGTTCATACTAATACAATTGGCAGTATTAGGGGGTGGGAAAGCCGGTGGGTGGGGATCGGACGTTGTGGACAGCGACTCCTACAGGTTGGTTGATGCGCCTGTACAGCAGAATCAGGAAGTATCGGGGGCAGTGTGAGCCTCCCACTCCTCGCCACTGAGAGATCGTGCTGTACAGGTGAAAAGATGCAACAGCTGCCTCCTCGTGTACCGGAGGGGACACGTGATGCAAGGCTTCGTCCACATTGCAGCCGACCAGTGGGAGGCACTGTCTAGCAACGTTCGAGACAGGGGAAGGAAGAATTGGATAATACAAAAATAAATTGGGATGGGAGAAAATTTTTAAAAATGGGGAGAAAAGAAGTTGACCAAAAAAAATGAAGCTGATGACTGATCCATTTGAGGTATGGGGCGGTGTAGGGAGGATCGCATCCTCCCGGCCATCATCACCGGACTTCCACCACTCTGGTCATCACCACGAGACATCCACTCATTCTTTCACACTGCTAGATCAAGTGTAGTGTAGTGTAGTCTCACTCTGCTTGTCAGATGAAATAATATTAAATATATGAAATGTTTTTGTATTCAAGTCGTTGCTTTTTGCGGAGCTTGTATGGGACGATGGGATGACGCGCAATCAGTTATTTGCCAGTATGGTTGTGAAATTGGTATAAAATCGCGCTCTTGAGTGGTATTTAAAAAATCTTAAATTGAACTAGTTGAAACCTGCAGAGATACCCTGCTAAAGTAAATGTAGACGTTGACAAACGGAGGTCATGGAAACGTGTGCGGATTGTGGTGGAATACGCCAGTCATAGAATTTCATCAACGGAAAAGGGAAGTAGCCCCGTGTTTCTGATGCAGTTCCCCTCTACCATTTCTCAGGAGATGACCCACTCTTGGCCTCCTCTGCTGACAGCCATCCACACGCCCAGCACAGCTGAACCCTCCAAGTTCTCCTTCCCTGCCAAGGTGAGGGGTAATGGGGCTTTGGATGACTTCAGTTACCCCCCTCTCTTGTGTTTGGATTAGCTTTTATTTATGTCCAACGGAGTACTCTTTTATTTTTTTTATCAATCACTGGGTTGTCAATTCAAAGTTTAGAGAACCTGTACTGAATATTTTGAATCTGCATCACTGATGATAGTGCACTAAATATAGCCGGGTTCTGGCGGATGCGAAAGAGTGGAGTGGTTTTATTTTTAGCTAGCCTAGCTTAGCACAAATGAATGGAAGTGGATAGCCTAGCCAGCTAGCCTTTGGCCTTTGGCCAAAAACATCTGAGTTTTAAGCTAGACTAGCTGATCCGTATCCGCTTCCATTAATTCGTGCTAAACTAAGCTAGCTTGCAGCCGGATAGCTTTCTGCTGAACGCACAAGAGGAAATTGTCATCTCATCCTCTTGTCTGACTCTGGAGAAGACTGTGAAGGCATTTCCCATAATGTTGGCGTGTTCCTTTAATGAAGGATGAGCGTGTTGTTGATCAGATCCTTTGTCGTCTCTCCTCTGTCCCTCCTCGCAGGAAGCACAGCGGGTCTCCTCTGCATATCCAGGACACAGTAAGTCACAGAGGGCTGGTGAATGGACCCATCTCAAACTCTGCCATCTTTTCTTGATCCTCCAATCACAACTGTTGCTTTCCTGTCTGAGGAAAGCGACAGTTGCGATTGGATGATGGAGAAAAAGAGGGCAGAGTTTGAGATGGGTCAATCGGACAGACCTTCAGTGGTCATTTTCAACCTGTATAGAACACTACAAATGTATGCAGTTGTCAATGAGTACTTTGGTTAAACAATAAATATTGTAAGATAAACATGCTTGCTGTAAGTACAACATACCTGCATATAATTCTTTTTACATATCTGTAATGTGATATTAATCTGTACATTGTATACTATTATTGCACTTTACTGTTACATTTGCACTGTGGTTGGATGCCAAACTTATTTTTGTTGTACTGTACTTAGTTGTGCTGTATAATGACAATACATTTGAATCTAATAGAATATATTGACGAACAAATCAGGCAAAATTAAAAGCACCTAAGGAAAACGGGTTTAAAAAAATCCTGCCAATTTTTTTTTATAAAAAACAGGACTGTGAAAAGCAGTGGTTCTCAAACTTTTTTATACCACGACTCCATTTTATTTAGGATTTCTTTTGGCGACCCCACACTTAATGTATTGCATAGTTTCAACGTGGAATTAAGCAATATCAAAATAAAAGCACACGTTGTTGAACTTGATCATGCATATTTATTAGAACATTTAATTACAGCACTATGTTATCAATACACATTTATAAAACTAGGCATATTTAGCCAAAATATGTTGCCAGAACATAAAAAACTGTCACCTACCCGCGACCCCACTTTGGATCGCGACCCGTAGTTTGAGAACTGCTGGTCTAGGGACAAAATCAACACATTTCCTCTGTGAGAAGTGAGCCTCTGCCCCTCGCTAGTGTTGCTCTGTGTAGCGGAGTCTGCAACTCAAGCCGTATTTGCCCGCAGCGGTGGATTTGAGGCTCTCTCTCTAAAACTCAGTTTCCGTGGCAGCGCTGTAAATACCAGCAGGATGCCCTTCTCTCTGAACTGGCCACAAAAAACACGGGAGGGGAAAGAAAAAAAATTAAACCTTACAGTGTTGCCTCAAATTAGCCTCAGCTGAGAGACGGAGAGAGAAACCTGCCATACGCGCTGGGCCTGCAGACATCAAAGTCACCGCTGCGAACGGCCATTTCCTTCGGCGCTGAAGCACGTCTCTCTTTCTCTCTCTCTCTCCCCTATGCACTGTTTTTGTCCAGCTTTCCTTTTCTCCCCCCAACCTCCCTCTCTCCAAGTAATTTCTCTCTATCGTCACCGCATGTCTCTGACCCCCTCCTCTTCGTCTCTGACCCCCTCCTCTTCATCTCCGCTGGACACCCGTCACCAACACTTGACCGCCAGGGCTCCTGGTGTTAGAACGCCATTGATCACCACAGCCGCTGCCGTTAGCTGCTCAGCTATAGAAGCACCGGCCAAGAAATGACAAAACACTTGGCCCGCTCTCACCCCCCCCCCCCCCCCCCCCTCACAACTCCTGTTGATCCAATAAGCTTTGGCCCCTGCCCCCCCCACATACACACACACACGCTACCAGCAAGCGTTGCAAGTAGGGGTGCACGATATAGATTTTTTTTACCCCGATATCGGTACCGATAACTTTCTGCTCCTCAAGGTCGATACCGATAACCGATATATATATATTTATTGTATTATAATATTTTTTTTTATGTATATTCCTGTAGTTTTGACCTAACCAGATTTATCATGACATGAGCGTTACTACTATGAACAAAACAAAGCCAAGAGAACAGTTTTGACTCTTCAAATAAAGTGACTATATTTATTTGTCCAAATAAATATAATTTGAGTCAATCACAAAATTCACAATCCGTCAATGTCATTAACAATGTGTTTCCCTGAACAATGAGTGAACAAAAAACCAACAGGTATTGTGCTTTGTCAGTAGGGATGGGTACCGGTACCTGTGAACCGGTACCCAACGGTAAATTCTTTCGGTACTTTAGTCTCTAAAAAATCTACCTACCTCAGTTGAAAAAAAAAAAAATCCAAACTTCAAATAACCACATTTTCGACCGTTTTCGGCTTGCCATTGCCCCGACTGCTTTGTTGTTGAATCAAGTCAAATCCTAAGTAAGCATATATTGTGCGTGTGAACGTTGACATGAAGAAAAAAAAAGAGATTTTTATGTAAAAAAAATATATATATATATTATTATTATTATCGGAGCTATCAATAGTTTTATCGGGATGACGTCATAATAGCTGATATCGGCCCGATAATTATCGACCCAATAATTATCGTGCATCCCTAGTTGCAAGTCTTAATGCGTGTTCGAGATTGATTTCGGCTCGCCTCGAAAATAGACTAGGGTAGACGAGTGCAGCCGGGGGAGGAGTTAAAAAGGTGGACACTTCAGATTTGACGACAGCCTCTCGCTTACCGGTAGACTCGCATGGCAGATAGCACATTCGCATACACACCTGTCCAGCTCATTATAATGCAAGGGCCGCGTGCACAATTAGATTAGATTCAAATGTATTGTCATCACACAGCACACTAGACTGTATTAATATACCATATTTATATACCATCTTGTTGCGCGCTCCTGCCTACCGCAGCGCGCGCACGCACACACAACACACACACTGCTGAATAATTCTGTTTTGCATCAATATATTATATATACTGTATATTGAGGCAAAACTGAATTATTCAGCAGTGTATGTGTGTGTGTGTGTGTAATGCATCGTTAATGAATTATAGATTTATATGGAATTCGTTAATCTATTCTAGTCGGTTAAATGTGCGCCAGCCGGCTTGGAGAAGTACTGTACTGTACATAAAGCGGTAATGCTCAGATTGCTCATTGAGTCATGACTCATGACTATAAATCCAATAATAATAATAATAAATCTGTGTGGGCGGCTACGTGGCGCAGTGGGCAAGGCGCTCGCAACGAATCCTGTAGACTAGGCTCGAACAGGAAGCCTCCTGTTCGAGCCCCGCTCTCCACATTGCTTTCAGTTTAGCTGGTCGTCCACAGTAATACACATTGGCCGTATTACGGGGAGGGAAACTGAAGGGTGGGGATCGAGCGTTGTGGACAGCGACTCCTACAGGTCGGTTGGTGCGCCTGCGCAGTAGAATCAAGAAGCGACGGGGCGGGGCCCCTCCAAAGCCCAGACCCCCGACGCTGAAAGATCGAGCCGCGCAGGTGAAAAGATGCGACGGCTGTTACCTCGAGTATCGGAGGGGACTCTTGCTATGTATGACTTAGTCCACATTGCAGCCGGCTTGTGGGAGGCAAGAAACAACGTTCGAAGACAGGGGAGGGTTGAATTGGACGATATGAAAATTGGGATGGGAGAAAAATAGAAAAGTGGATAAAAAAAATAATAATAATAATAAATCTATCTGATAGACGGGATAGACGGGAAGACGGGACCCATACTGTATTGTACCCATCCTGCAATCGGTTAATACAGTTTTAAACTTTTTCTGAGCCAATGGGCGCTTTGCGCAACGATAGCAAGTCGTTTTCCATCATGGATTTGCGTGGAGCAGTCGGGTGAGAGGTACTGTGGCGACTCGCTCTGAAGGCTGTGTGTGGCTCGCTCCCGTGAGATTTCCGCGGCTCGCCTCGTCAGATTTCCAGAGCAAGACGGACAACATTCTAACCGTCATGCAACACGCTTGGCAAGGCCGTAGTAAAAACTGTGCAGATCTGCGTCCGCCTCGCCAATCTCGAACACGCCTTATGTCTATGTTGTAGGATGTGCTTTAACACATTCAGTGCCACGCCCCTTTGACCATATTAGGGCTACCGTGCCAATAAGGAAGTCAATGGGAGGTCGGGGAAATTTGCGAAGGCTTAAACTATATCTTAAATTATGGCTATGGGTCTAAAACACCCCTCGCTTATCAATGACTTGCTTGCAGTCAACATGTACAAAACCGATTGTTTTTTTCATTGGTACATTTCCGTTTTATACCGTTTTGAATTCGAGTATATTTTTGGAGATTTCTAGTAATTCCAGAGAAATTCCGCGATAATAGCTCTTTATATAATAGCTCTTTAGAATACACAAAACACGTAATTTTTCGGCTGATTTATGAATCGTTTTCAAATAAACTATAGATTATCGATAGTATATATATATGTACTTATGCACGCTAGAGAAGCGGTCTGAAAAATTGATTATCCATGCCGTGCTTAGCACTAACGTTATGCACACACACACACACACACGTTGTGATCGCTGTGAAAAAAACATCTGATTAACCCAAAACTGGTAACATAGTCCTTACCTCACATCAGATGTTCTGCAAAAAGATTAATCCAATTCCTGATCGCCATTCCAAATATTGATCGCGTTTATTGATCCAACGTTATAGTCAAACACATAATCGAAAGCTGCTCCGAGCCTCCCCAGTGAATGTGGTAACAGATACTGCTTGCCAGAGAAGGGAAAACCTCTGACCGGACTTTTTTTCTGATGCACAGCCCCACCCAATCCAATCCAATGATGTGCAATACCATCCGGGAGACGATAGGCGGCGGTATTTGCTAGGGGTGGGGGGGGGGGATCGATACGTAGTAGTATTGCGATACTTCGCGTGGCGATACTGTATCGCTTTGGGTTTGTACTAGAGGCCATTCGACTGGTGAATGGCCACAGTACAAGGAAAGGTCAGTTTACAAACGTGCACCCTTTGACCCCTTGATTTTAATATTTTGACGAAAGTGCACTTTTTATACCGACCAAATCTATTTATTTATTTATTTATTTATCTATTGGACTGACAGATCAACAATGTAGGGATCCCATTCTGGCAGTGTCATGTCTTTTATGCTTGAAGTGTCATGTATGTCTCTTGTCCCTGTTTTGTCCTGTTCTGTCTTGAATGTATAGAAATGCAGCTGTTTGTGATATCATGCCTTAAATTGCCCCTTGCGGGACTAATAAAGTTTTTTGAATTGAATTGAATTGTATCGATACAGGGACGCCAAGTATCGATATTTAATTATTCATAAAAACTCAGCGTATCGCGATATATTTAGTATCGTGATACTATCGTATTGTGATGCAAGTATCGCGATAGTATCGTATCGTGAGGTCTCTGGCGATTCCCACCCCTAGTATTTGCCCTTTTCGAGCTCAGACCCATTCCCAATGATAACGTCAGGCTGGATGGATGAAAAATGAATGGATATTGCTAATAAAAGAAATAACGAATAAAACCCGAGTTTTCTTGGGCCTTGGCATGGCGAGTTAACCCGACTAATCTCGTGGTCGGCACTCAAAGTGTTAAAGGTGCACTATGCAGTTTCGGAGCCTGCAAAATACATGTAATTCTTAGAATTATTCTATTTTATGTTATCATAAATGAAAACAAAATACATTTTAGGCACTGTGTGAACATAAGCCAAGAAATGTATGTTTATTAACCTCCACCTTTATTAACCTCCACCCAGAAAAGTGGCAATTTTTTTTACTTGAACTTGAGGACTGCATACTTTTTTTGCAAAGCTTATCTTTATGCTTATAGCACATGCATACGCCTGGTCTCTTTTGAAAGATAACATTCTGAAGTTACTAATGCAAAAAAGGAAAATCACTTGGACTCCCCTGTCGGCTGCAATGTGGACCAAGCCTTGCATCACGTGTCCCCTCCGGTACACGAGGAGGCAGCTGTCGCATATTTTCACCTGCACAGCGCGATCTCTCAGCGGCGAGGAGTAACGCGTGGGAGGCTCACGCTGCCCCCGTTGCTTCCTGATTCTGCTGTACAGGCTCACCAACCGACCTGTAGGAGTCGCTGTCCACAACGTCCAATCCCCACCCACCGGCTTTCCCACCCCCTAACACTGCCAATTGTATTAGTATGAACGACCAGCCAAGCTGGAAGCAACGCAGAGAGCTGGGCTCGAACCCAGCATATCCTGCGTTAGTGGCGAGCACCTTGCCCACTGCGCCACTTAGCCGCCCACATACTAAAACTTTTCTGTAGCAGTTGCAAAAAAAAAGGTATAAGCTGGAAAAAAACTGCGGATCTATAGCCTGAAGTCTTATGTAGTACAGGTTGAAATTTTATAAAAATGCATTCCGAAATGGCTCTTTGAGAGAGATCCGGGTAAACCGTGTGACAAAAAAAAAGCTCTCCAGAATTCCATTTCCTGCGATTCATTCGAAGTCTGATTGACTTCTGGTTTTTGCTCGTCAACTTTCACCTAGATCCCTTATTCGCCCCCCTCCCCCCCCATGTGGGGTATCATTGGAAAGCTACACTCATTTGTCTACAACGCTGACCAATCATTTAAAAAAGTCGCTCGTCTGACATATCGTCATGTAACTCGAGAACCGAGGCATGGACTTGGTAGAGTGAGAATGGCAACAAATGGATCTTTAATTTGGAAATTTTATGTTTGGTGAAAAATGCAGCCGCTAGACGCTTGCAAAGTGCCGTGACTTTCGTCTGTTTGCGGGCTGTTGCATGTTAAGAGTAACAAAATTGCAGGCCCTGCCTTTTGTAAACGACAACAATGAAATAGTAACTTTTCAGGGAGCTTTCTAGCTTCAAACAGTGTTCCAGGGATCACATTTTCCTTTGAAGTGAAATTATTCACTTCTCTGACTTTCACAAAACTACATAGTGCACCTTTAAGTTTGTTAAGTAAAAATTTGTCGGACGGCTGTCGCACCACGTTATTATTTATTTTCTATATCAACGTGGCAAGTGCTTGTGTACACCTGCCGCCTATCGTACAGTCATAATGCCACGACTGGCAGGGATTAATTGGGGCGGAGCCGGTGAGAAGCATGATATGGCTCACGCATGACTGTGGTTTGTTTGTACGTACGTGCATTCTATAAAATAAACACTACATTTGACATCTCTTTAAAAAAAATGCAGCACCTGACCTTTAACACAATCTGTGCTCATTTAACGCGTGGTGGCTTTTATGTTTCTCCTCCCACTGCACTGGAATGACCAATACCTCAACAACCAGAACAAACCCAATAAAAGGAGATATGAATATAAAAATAAACAGTGGAAACTAATTTTCTTTTTAAAATATATATATACTAAGAGTAAAAATAAACGGTATACACAAGGTGCAGTATACACAAGGTACCCTAACTGGCATGATATACGTCATACGTTGTAGTCTGTGCAGGTTTTTGTGGTTTTGCTAGTAATATTTACTAGCAATTCAATATTATTCTTATTATGTTCTCAAACGGCTGCTGAGGATTCATTTGATCCGTCCCCCGTTGTGGTTCTGAGCACGGTCGCCAGCGTCCAGCGCTGTTAAAGTGTCGTCCATGTTGATCACACCACGGCCTTTTGTCTGTAAACCACTGGGGCAGTTACAGTAGATGTGAAAGCTCAGCTTGGGTGTTGCCAAGTGCGACAGCCATTCGTTTTAAACTCTGTATAGTGGCTTTAACCGAGCCTATCCTCTCTGCGTGACTGCTGTTTATTATTTCTTCTCTCTCTCTTCCTTCCCAGAACACTATGGCTCTCCTCCAGCAGCGCCGTCCACTGTCGGCCAGCAGGGCTCCTCAGCGTAAGTAACTCCCTCTTGTCTTATCCCTGAGAGAGAGAGAGAGAGAGAGGGAGAGAGAGAGAGACCGTGTTGCTCCCTGCCCTGCCCCCCCCCCCCCCCCCCCCCCCCCCCCCCCCCCCCCCCCTGATTGGCGGAGAGGGTGGAGGTGTGTGTGTAGAGCAGGACAGTGGTCACATTCAGTCTCGCTGCGGTAACATGTATTACATTACCTCCCAGACACATGGCCCCTCTTGACACATCTCTCACGACACACAAGTCATATCTCTCATGGCAAGGACCGGCGGTCTTATATCACAAATTTGCCTGCGATTGGCTTAAATGGACTTAAACTTGTCAAGATCTTGTGGGATGCATCTGCCCGTAGAGAGAGAGAGAGAGAGGGTGCTATGCGATTTGTTTTGATGCGTCTGTTCAGTCATGTTTACTTAACAGATTGATAATATTATTGAGACACAAGCCTTCAAGTCACTTTTACCTGCTGTGAGAGCAATGAGTCAAATGATCAGAAAGGAAAAGGAACCGAAGGGCGGAAGCGTCCGTCCCTAACCCCACTCCTCGCTGGCACACAGCACCTGGGCCTATGTTTATACCAGTCAGTGGGGGGTCCCGGTGATCCGGAGCTCCCTCGGCAGGGGGGGGGGGGGGGGGGCAGGCCAGTCCATTTATAGTAACGTCACACCCAGGAGGAGCTGGAGAGGCAATAGTACAAGCTGTACTGATGACTATGCTGTTTTACAACCAAGAGGCTTGAAGAGTAGAGTCTGCTGTGTGAGACTTGGAGAGTAGAGTCTGCTGTGTGAGGCTTGAAGAGTAGAGCCTGCTGTGTGAGGCTTGAAGAGTAGAGTCTGCTGTGTGAGGCTTGAAGAGTAGAGTCTGCTGTGTGAGGCTTGAAGAGTAGAGTCTACTGTGTGAGGCTTGAAGAGTAGAGTCTGCTGTGTGAGGCTTGAAGAGTAGAGCCTGCTGTGTGAGGCTTGAAGAGTAGAGTCTGCTGTGTGAGGCTTGAAGAGTAGAGTCTGCTGTGTGAGACTTGAAGAGTAGAGTCTGCTGTTTGAGGCTTGGAGAGTAGAGCCTGCTGTGTGAGACTTGGAGAGTATAGTCTGCTGTTTGAGGCTTGAAGAGTAGAGCCTGCTGTGTGAGGCTTGAAGAGTAGAGTCTGCTGTGTGAGGCTTGGAGAGTAGAGCCTGCTGTGTGAGACTTGGAGAGTAGAGTCTGCTGTTTGAGGCTTGGAGAGTAGAGCCTGCTGTGTGAGGCTTGGAGAGTAGAGTCTGCTGTGTGAGGCTTGGAGAGTAGAGTCTGCTGTGTGAGGCTTGGAGAGTAGAGTCTGCTGTGTGAGGCTTGGAGAGTAGAGTCTGCTGTGTGAGGCTTGGAGAGTAGAGTCTGCTGTGTGAGGCTTGGAGAGTAGAGTCTGCTGTGTGAGGCTTGGAGAGTAGAGTCTGCTGTGTGAGGCTTGGAGAGTAGAGTCTGCTGTGTGAGACTTGGAGAGTAGAGTCTGCTGTGTGAGACTTGGAGAGTAGAGTCTGGTCAGTCAGTCTGCTGTGTGAGGCTTGGAGAGTAGAGTCTGCTGTGTGAGACTTGGAGAGTAGAGTCTGCTGTGTGAGACTTGGAGAGTAGAGTCTGGTCAGTCAGTCTGCTGTGTGAGACTTGAAGAGTAGAGCCCGCTGTGTGAGACTTGGAGAGTAGAGCCCGCTGTGTGAGAGGCTTGGAGAAGGAGAGTAGACTAGGGTTGCCGCGGTGATGTAAAATTGTCCATGATTAATGAACTCATGACAACACCGGTATTACCAGCGACACCAGACATTTTACAAAATGATGCTCAATATGTGTAGAGCGCTCACTTTGATCTTTAACGTTATGCTGCTGCTACATTGATCCGCTGTGTCTGTCCGTCTACGTCTGTCTGTTTGTAATGTACTTGGTGGACGCCTGGACGAGCCTAGAGTAGACCCTGCCGTGTGCGGCCTGAGGGGAAGCCTGAGGCATGGCGTAAGACTATCAGCGAACAGTGTGACACGTTCCTCCATTGTCCTCTTGAAGTCCCTTCTCTCTATGAAGTTAGTGAATTACTGAGCAGCTGGCCTGTTCCAACAAGATCGTATTTGCCCAGAAAATGAGTCATGAGCTGTAGTGCGAGGCTATAGGCTGGGGAGGGAGGGAGGGAGGGAGGGAGGGACAGAAGTCAAGTAGATTAAAAAGGGAACAGGAGTTTAGCTTAAGTGGGCTTTTTTTTTTTATATCTATAAGGGAATTGTAGAGTATATTAATGGAGGGTCCCCATGAAACCGTGGAGAGTTTTTAAATTAAGGTAAATATACCCTATTTGCATCGGTTTGTTTTATTGACTCGCATAGCATTCCATTTTATTACGCCGGCATTTGTGGCTAAAAGTGGAGCTGCTTATGATGCAACAAGGCATAGTGATGCAAACCGCTGAGGCGTCGTCTCGTGTCATCATATTAAATTTAATCTGTTCCCATTCGTTCAGCTGAGGCTGACCTGGACGTTACCCCTCTCACTACCACACTACCAAAGTGCGACAATACAGAAGATTAACCCTTTCACTGCCAAACAACAGCAGGTTAACCCTTTCACTACCACACTACAGAAGGTTAACCGTCTATAGTGTGGTAGTGAAACGGTTAACCTTCTGTAGTGTGGTAGTGAAAGGGTTGAGAGTGACACCAGTCTGAGTCATGAGAAGTGTGACAGGAGGGATGGAGAGAGAGGGAGAGAGGGAGGGATGGAGGGAGAGACAGAGGGAGGGAGAGAGGGAAAGAGAGATGGTGTTGTGGGCGGTGAGTGAGTTAGACAGATAGGAGATGAGACTTGACCTCATTAAAGCTGCTGTGGGTATCTTGCAGGAGGGCGGGTGATCTGTGAATGTGGTCAGACGCACATGAATACATCCTTTTTGACACGTGACACTCTCAGTCTTGATACATGTCAGACAATGTAACAATTTACAGAATATGGTGTTTTCATACTTTCAGAAGGAGTCACTCAGTATCAGGGGGGGGGGGGGGTTAATGAGAGTATCTCGTATTACCCAATCAACAACCTTTTGTCAGAAAGAAATCTATGTTAGAAATGACCTGTGTAGTGTGACCCTACCTGTTTACCAGGCCTTTTAGCTTTTAAACTGGGCCTTTTTTGGTCTGGATAGTCTGATCACACACCTACCCTGTTTTATGTTGTGTATTTTTCAATTTCTTATTATTTTTTTAATCGTACTTGTTGTTATATTTGTATTGTTTTATTTACCATGTTTTACTGTGTTTTATTATAGTGCCATTTATATGTACAGCACTTTGGTGCAACTACAGTTGTTTTAAATGCGCTTTAGAAATAAAAACGTCCTTGCATCTATGCAGCGGTGGAGTTGATAGTCGGACCACCAGGTGATGTCATCTTGTGGGGGTTTGTTAATATCCTGGAGGCGTCTCTTGTTCAGGTTGGACCAGGATTCTCCAGGTGGATGTGTTTGTGTGCGTTTTATTTTGATGATGCACAGCCTTCATTGTGATCTGGCAGTGAGGCAGTAGGGTGAGAGCACCTCCCAGCAATATGCCCCCGAGGTGACCGTGCCAAAGGTGCCAACCTGCCCACCAGGAGCAGTTAAGTGTCTCGCTCAAAGAGCTCTTACCTCCTGAGCCTAGGCTTAGGTGTGGGAACCGGTAGGCTGTTGTTATACTTGGAAGCATATTGATTTGTCATCGTTTCTCAATTGGGACGGGTCGTTTGGTGTAATTATTATTTCTGATATCTCTTGTGTTTTGAGTTCCTGCTCCTCCTCTAGGCCGCTCTGAGCCAGTGTTTCTCCTCCTCTAGTCCGCTCTGAGCCAGTGTTTCTCCTCCTCTAGTCCGCTCTGAGCCAGTGTTTCTCCTCCTCTAGTCCGCTCTGAGCCAGTGTTTCTCCTCCTCTAGTCCGCTCTGAGCCAGTGTTTCTCCTCCTCTAGTCCGCTCTGAGCCAGTGTTTCTCCTCCTCTAGTCCGCTCTGAGCCAGTGTTTCTCCTCCTCTAGTCCGCTCTGAGCCAGTGTTTCTCCTCCTCTAGTCCGCTCTGAGCCAGTGTTTCTCCTCCTCTAGTCCGCTCTGAGCCAGTGTTTCTCCTCCTCTAGTCCGCTCTGAGCCAGTGTTTCTCCTCCTCACTCTGAGCCAGTGTTTCTCCTCCTCTAGTCCGCTCTGAGCCAGTGTTTCTCCTCCTCACTCTGAGCCAGTGTTTCTCCTCCTCTAGTCCGCTCTGAGCCAGTGTTTCTCCTCCTCACTCTGAGCCAGTGTTTCTCCTCCTCTAGTCCGCTCTGAGCCAGTGTTTCTCCTCCTCTAGTCCGCTCTGAGCCAGTGTTTCTCCTCCTCTAGGCCGCTCTGAGCCAGTGTTTCTCCTCCTCACTCTGAGCCAGTGTTTCTCCTCCTCACTCTGAGCCAGTGTTTCTCCTCCTCACTCTGAGCCAGTGTTTCTCCTCCTCTAGTCCGCTCTGAGCCAGTGTTTCTCCTCCTCTAGTCCGCTCTGAGCCAGTGTTTCTCCTCCTCTAGTCCGCTCTGAGCCAGTGTTTCTCCTCCTCTAGTCCGCTCTGAGCCAGTGTTTCTCCTCCTCTAGGCCGCTCTGAGCCAGTGTTTCTCCTCCTCTAGTCCGCTCTGAGCCAGTGTTTCTCCTCCTCTAGTCCGCTCTGAGCCAGTGTTTCTCCTCCTCTAGTCCGCTCTGAGCCAGTGTTTCTCCTCCTCTAGTCCGCTCTGAGCCAGTGTTTCTCCTCCTCTAGTCCGCTCTGAGCCAGTGTTTCTCCTCCTCTAGTCCGCTCTGAGCCAGTGTTTCTCCTCCTCTAGTCCGCTCTGAGCCAGTGTTTCTCCTCCTCTAGGCCGCTCTGAACCAGTGTTTCTCCTCCTCTAGTCCGCTCTGAGCCAGTGTTTCTCCTCCTCTAGTCCGCTCTGAGCCAGTGTTTCTCCTCCTCTAGTCCGCTCTGAGCCAGTGTTTCTCCTCCTCTAGTCCGCTCTGAGCCAGTGTTTCTCCTCTAGTCCGCTCTGAGCCAGTGTTTCTCCTCCTCTAGTCCGCTCTGAGCCAGTGTTTCTCCTCCTCTAGGCCGCTCTGAGCCAGTGTTTCTCCTCCTCTAGTCCGCTCTGAGCCAGTGTTTCTCCTCTAGTCCGCTCTGAGCCAGTGTTTCTCCTCCTCTAGTCCGCTCTGAGCCAGTGTTTCTCCTCCTCTAGGCCGCTCTGAGCCAGTGTTTCTCCTCCTCTAGTCCGCTCTGAGCCAGTGTTTCTCCTCCTCTAGTCCGCTCTGAGCCAGTGTTTCTCCTCCTCTAGTCCGCTCTGAGCCAGTGTTTCTCCTCCTCTAGGCCGCTCTGAGCCAGTGTTTCTCCTCCTCTAGGCCGCTCTGAGCCAGTGTTTCTCCTCCTCTAGTCCGCTCTGAGCCAGTGTTTCTCCTCCTCTAGTCCGCTCTGAGCCAGTGTTTCTCCTCCTCTAGTCCGCTCTGAGCCAGTGTTTCTCCTCCTCTAGTCCGCTCTGAGCCAGTGTTTCTCCTCCTCTAGTCCGCTCTGAGCCAGTGTTTCTCCTCCTCTAGTCCGCTCTGAGCCAGTGTTTCTCCTCCTCTAGTCCGCTCTGAGCCAGTGTTTCTCCTCCTCTAGTCCGCTCTGAGCCAGTGTTTCTCCTCCTCTAGTCCGCTCTGAGCCAGTGTTTCTCCTCCTCTAGTCCGCTCTGAGCCAGTGTTTCTCCTCCTCTAGTCCGCTCTGAGCCAGTGTTTCTCCTCCTCACTCTGAGCCAGTGTTTCTCCTCCTCACTCTGAGCCAGTGTTTCTCCTCCTCTAGTCCGCTCTGAGCCAGTGTTTCTCCTCCTCACTCTGAGCCAGTGTTTCTCCTCCTCTAGTCCGCTCTGAGCCAGTGTTTCTCCTCCTCTAGTCCGCTCTGAGCCAGTGTTTCTCCTCCTCTAGTCCGCTCTGAGCCAGTGTTTCTCCTCCTCTAGTCCGCTCTGAGCCAGTGTTTCTCCTCCTCACTCTGAGCCAGTGTTTCTCCTCCTCTAGTCCGCTCTGAGCCAGTGTTTCTCCTCCTCTAGTCCGCTCTGAGCCAGTGTTTCTCCTCCTCTAGTCCGCTCTGAGCCAGTGTTTCTCCTCCTCTAGTCCGCTCTGAGCCAGTGTTTCTCCTCCTCTAGTCCGCTCTGAGCCAGTGTTTCTCCTCCTCTAGTCCGCTCTGAGCCAGTGTTTCTCCTCTAGTCCGCTCTGAGCCAGTGTTTCTCCTCCTCACTCTGAGCCAGTGTTTCTCCTCCTCTAGGCCGCTCTGAGCCAGTGTTTCTCCTCCTCTAGTCCGCTCTGAGCCAGTGTTTCTCCTCCTCTAGTCCGCTCTGAGCCAGTGTTTCTCCTCCTCTAGTCCGCTCTGAGCCAGTGTTTCTCCTCCTCTAGGCCGCTCTGAGCCAGTGTTTCTCCTCCTCTAGGCCGCTCTGAGCCAGTGTTTCTCCTCCTCTAGGCCGCTCTGAGCCAGTGTTTCTCCTCCTCTAGTCCGCTCTGAGCCAGTGTTTCTCCTCCTCTAGGCCGCTCTGAGCCAGTGTTTCTCCTCCTCTAGTCCGCTCTGAGCCAGTGTTTCTCCTCCTCTAGTCCGCTCTGAGCCAGTGTTTCTCCTCCTCTAGTCCGCTCTGAGCCAGTGTTTCTCCTCTAGTCCGCTCTGAGCCAGTGTTTCTCCTCCTCTAGTCCGCTCTGAGCCAGTGTTTCTCCTCTAGTCCGCTCTGAGCCAGTGTTTCTCCTCCTCTAGTCCGCTCTGAGCCAGTGTTTCTCCTCCTCACTCTGAGCCAGTGTTTCTCCTCCTCTAGTCCGCTCTGAGCCAGTGTTTCTCCTCCTCTAGTCCGCTCTGAGCCAGTGTTTCTCCTCCTCTAGTCCGCTCTGAGCCAGTGTTTCTCCTCCTCTAGTCCGCTCTGAGCCAGTGTTTCTCCTCTAGTCCGCTCTGAGCCAGTGTTTCTCCTCCTCTAGTCCGCTCTGAGCCAGTGTTTCTCCTCCTCTAGTCCGCTCTGAGCCAGTGTTTCTCCTCCTCTAGTCCGCTCTGAGCCAGTGTTTCTCCTCCTCTAGTCCGCTCTGAGCCAGTGTTTCTCCTCCTCTAGTCCGCTCTGAGCCAGTGTTTCTCCTCCTCTAGTCCGCTCTGAGCCAGTGTTTCTCCTCCTCTAGTCCGCTCTGAGCCAGTGTTTCTCCTCCTCACTCTGAGCCAGTGTTTCTCCTCCTCTAGTCCGCTCTGAGCCAGTGTTTCTCCTCCTCTAGTCCGCTCTGAGCCAGTGTTTCTCCTCCTCTAGTCCGCTCTGAGCCAGTGTTTCTCCTCCTCTAGTCCGCTCTGAGCCAGTGTTTCTCCTCCTCTAGTCCGCTCTGAGCCAGTGTTTCTCCTCCTCTAGGCCGCTCTGAGCCAGTGTTTCTCCTCCTCTAGTCCGCTCTGAGCCAGTGTTTCTCCTCCTCTAGTCCGCTCTGAGCCAGTGTTTCTCCTCCTCTAGTCCGCTCTGAGCCAGTGTTTCTCCTCCTCTAGTCCGCTCTGAGCCAGTGTTTCTCCTCCTCTAGTCCGCTCTGAGCCAGTGTTTCTCCTCCTCTAGTCCGCTCTGAGCCAGTGTTTCTCCTCCTCTAGTCCGCTCTGAGCCAGTGTTTCTCCTCCTCTAGTCCGCTCTGAGCCAGTGTTTCTCCTCCTCTAGTCCGCTCTGAGCCAGTGTTTCTCCTCCTCTAGTCCGCTCTGAGCCAGTGTTTCTCCTCCTCACTCTGAGCCAGTGTTTCTCCTCCTCTAGTCCGCTCTGAGCCAGTGTTTCTCCTCCTCTAGTCCGCTCTGAGCCAGTGTTTCTCCTCCTCTAGTCCGCTCTGAGCCAGTGTTTCTCCTCCTCTAGTCCGCTCTGAGCCAGTGTTTCTCCTCCTCTAGGCCGCTCTGAGCCAGTGTTTCTCCTCCTCTAGTCCGCTCTGAGCCAGTGTTTCTCCTCCTCTAGTCCGCTCTGAGCCAGTGTTTCTCCTCCTCACTCTGAGCCAGTGTTTCTCCTCCTCTAGTCCGCTCTGAGCCAGTGTTTCTCCTCCTCTAGTCCGCTCTGAGCCAGTGTTTCTCCTCCTCTAGTCCGCTCTGAGCCAGTGTTTCTCCTCCTCTAGTCCGCTCTGAGCCAGTGTTTCTCCTCCTCTAGGCCGCTCTGAGCCAGTGTTTCTCCTCCTCTAGTCCGCTCTGAGCCAGTGTTTCTCCTCCTCTAGGCCGCTCTGAGCCAGTGTTTGAGTCCTTGCTCCTCCTCTAGCCCACTCTGAGCTAATGTTTACAAAGTGCCTACGTCCGAGGGCACTCACCGTTGTTGACACTGTGGCACGGTGGCCTTGAACTTACTACAGTGTTGCTAGTATTCCTAGTACTGCAGCTGAGGAACAGCATCGTGGAATTATCACACGGTATCTGCGGGGTATTCAAAAGTCTTAAGTATTCAATTCATAATTCTCAATTTAAAGCATTAAAAGGTATTCAAAAGTTTAAAATGTAATTTGCACAGGTGTCGGGAGATGAAATAATATTAAATATATATATATGTTTTTGTATTCAAGTCATTGTTCTTTGTGGGGCTACCAGGAACGAGTGCTGCAAATGCAGCCGCCAGTTCAGTATCACCGTGGTTATTCTTTTTGCTAGTATGGTCGTGAAATTGGTGTAACACTTTGCTCTAAGTGGTATTAAAAAGTCTTCCAATTGAACTGCAGATACCCTGTAATAGAGTATTATGGTTTCCTATAGTTTTCCAAGACTTAGTGGCCAAGAACGTCGGTAGTTTTCACAAAAATCCGAGACTTGAAAAATAGCTCCACGTTCACTTCCTTTCCTTCATGTCAACGACACCCTAGATATGTCATCCCAGAGTGTTTGTTTGAACTGTCCTCCACTGTGTTGCTGCCTCCCCGGGACACGGGGGTGGCTGTTAGTCCCATGGCCTGTCGGTACAGTGCGTGCTCAGGGTATACAAGCAGTGCGAAGATCTAATCACCTGTCTGGACATTTTCCTCTCTCTGACAAATGGCCTGTGCCTGACTCGCTGTGTGCCGGCACGGCTCAACGCCCTGTGGAATAGTGTGGAGGGAGGTGTGTCTGGGCATGTGGGCCTGATACCCCTCTTATGTTTACCCCTGATATGTAAAACCCTGCCATTTAATATTACAGTAGTGTTTGATTTCTGACCCTGAATGTGTCTGTGGCGTTGTAGCAGTACGGTTGCAGCAGCACATTCCAGTGGGGTGGAGTCGGCCAGCTCCAGTGACTCGGAGAGCAGCTCGGGATCGGAGTCGGACAGCGAGAGCGGCCCGGAAGAGCCATCTCGACCTCTCAGGAGCAGCTCCCCTTTGGCCAAGGTAAGTAAGCCCCACGCCGTGTTCACGCCTTTTGATGCGCGTACATTGTTAATTTATTTCTGAAAGTTTGAGTCGTTTGTGTTTCTTCTCCGCCTGACCAGCCTGATGTTCCCACGGCAACCCATGTCGATTGGCAGCTGGCGAACTGGATCAGGTCCAGCCAACAGAACTCCAGCACAGAAAGCCACGGTGATGCCCTCGCCTCTCAGAGCCCCGCCCACAAAGAGAGCCCCGCCCACAAAGAGAGCCCCGGGGCCACCAAGGGGGAGGCGGCCAACACCACAGAGGACTATAAGCCTTGCCTCTCTCCTCTCCAGGAAGAGTATGGGGACAACCAGGCCAAACCTTCACAGCGCAAAGAAGCTCCCAACAACTACAGCCAGCAGAACCACCACAGCGCCCCCTCCACTAACTCATCCTCCACCCACAGCACTTCCAGCAGCCATAGAAAGACTGTAGCCAACAAGCACCCCTCGAAGCCAGCCAAGGCCCCTCGCCCCGATGACCCCCAGGCAGGCGTCCAAGTGGAGTCTGTGGAGGTGGTCGCCCCACGTGACAAAGACCCCTCCCTCACAGACAGACCCAAGGTGAAGACGAAAACGAGCACTAAGGGCAGCGGTGGCCCCAAGGCGGACGGCAAGAAGGCTGCGAAGCGCACCTCTTCCGACAAGCGCAAAGCTGGACCCGAGTCTGGGCCCAGAGTGACGTTGGTGTTGGACTGTAAGAGGGAGAGCGAGCGTACGAGATCCCCTTGCCCCAGCCCCGCTCAGCCCGACCAGCCATCCCCCGCCCCCCCGGTCAAGATCAGTAGCAGCAGCAGCAATGTCAGGACAGAGACTGTACCCCGGAAGGGCCACAAGAAGCCCCAGAGGAGCCTGTCGCCTCCAGGCCACCAGCCCTCGGCCAAGCGGGGGTACTCGGCCAAGGCGTCTCGGGCCCCCGACGGGCCTCCCGGAGCCTTGCTGGTGAAGATCCAGCTCAGCCTCCTCTCCAGGGTCCCCCGGGCAGCCAGAGCCTCTCAGGGGACCCCCAGCGGTGGCAAGAGACCAGCCCCAGCACAGGACGGAGGAGACACCAGCGCTTCCACACCCACGCCTACCAAAACCAGCAAAAAGAGACCAGTGAGTTGGACGTTTCTTTCCTAACGCCAGAATAGAGTAAGAAGTCGCGGCCAGCTTGGAGATGAACATTTAGCGTAGCGGGTCTTTACATCGCAGGCTTTATTTCTTGATAACTTTTACATAGTAAGTAAATCCTGTTTTCATTTGTTTATTTTTCAGGCTGAGAAAGAGTCTAAAGTCCCACCCAAGAAGAAACCAAAGCTTGAGAAAGAGAAGACCAGCTCATCGTGTCCTGCTTCCGTCAAATCTGAGTGAGTCCCCCCAGCCCGGCGACTAGGGAGGGTGTGAGTCCCGCCAGCCTGGCGACTAGGGAGGGGCGTGAGTCCCCCCAGCCCGGCGACTAGGGAGGGGCGTGAGTCCCCCCAGCCCGGCGACTAGGAAGGGTGTGAGTCCCGCCAGCCTGGCGACTAGGGAGGGGCGTGAGTCCCCCCAGCCTGGCGACTAGGGAGGGGCGTGAGTCCTGCCAGCCTGGCAACTAGGGAGGGGCGTGAGTCCTGCCAGCCCGGCAACTAGGGAGGGGCAGGGGCGGCGGGGGGGAGGGGCTAGCAGGGTCTTAAGCACCCTCTGAAAAAGGCTTAGCCCCCTCTAAGCCCCCCCTCCCAGTTATGTTTTTTATTTTATTTATATATAAAATACATTACGAATTCCGTTATATTGGACATTCGTGGGTTTGCGTGATGAGTATCTCCACCTCTTTTATTGTGAAGCTGTATCTATCTACCGGACGTCATCAAAAGCATGTCTGTCACTATAGCCAATTGAAATGCTAGAAATGGTCACGTGGACTGGGAGAACCAATGGAATAGTCCCACCGGGCCGCATGTATATTATTTCACTTCCGCGTTCGAGCTGCGTGCGAGTTCAAAAAACAAAACAAACATCTTTGGATAGAACGGGGAAATATAACGCTTCTTTTAATAAACAGGAGCCATACATAAAATACGGGTTTATCGCAACAGGTCGGTGATTCTTGCGTGCCGAGCCGACGTCCTCTCTGCATAATATGTGGCGACAACAACAACAACAACAACAACGAGGCAAGTTGGCAGATAAAGTAGCTGCTGCATTCAACGCCAATCTGGAATTGGAGGGCGGCGAGTGGATATGTGACATGTTTCAAACATTAGCAGGGATTTTGGAGGACTTAACAACAAACAAGGTATGGTGAGTCGTGTTTGCATGCATTCTGATCTGTTCGTCACCCGCCGCGGTGATCTGACTGCAACAGCTGATCTGCTGTTCATGAATGAATGAATGAATGAAAAACAGATTGCAGAATGGGTACAATACAGTACGGCGCAATACACACAATTGTTAAGGGGATGCAGACCAGAGAAAAACGTTTTTTTTTTTCAATATCAGTATATTAAATTAGCCATTGTTTTTGTTTGTTGCATTAAAATTCATTAGCCCCTGCTATAAACAATCCAGCCCCTCCAAAGCTCCCGCGAGGCCAATTCTCTGGCGCCGCTACTGGGGAGGGGCATGAGTCCCCCCAGCCCGGCAACTAGGGAGGGGCGTGAGTCCCCCCAGCCCGGCAACTAGGGAGGGGCGTGAGTCCTGCCAGCCTGGCAACTAGGGAGGGGCGTGAGTCCTGCCAGCCTGGCAACTAGGGAGGGGCGTGAGTCCTGCCAGCCTGGCGACTAGGGAGGGGCGTGAGTCCTGCCAGCCTGGCAACTAGGGAGGGGCGTGAGTCCTGCCAGCCTGGCGACTAGGGAGGGGCGTGAGTCCTGCCAGCCTGGCGACTAGGGAGGGGCGTGAGTCCTGCCAGCCTGGCGACTAGGGAGGGGCGTGAGTCCCCCCAGCCCGGCAACTAGGGAGGGGCGTGAGTACCTGAGTGAGGCCCCCCCCTACAGAGAGACAAGAAGATTGATACGATAAGCAAATTTCCCAAAATGTTGGCGTGTTCTTTTAAGTTCCCATGAAAAGTTTGTTCTAAACGAAGGTTTGTGCATTTTCAAATTGTGCCAACAACATGTTGCCCACTTTGCGTAGCGTACTATACTATTGATACAGACATGCCGTTCCATGAGTGGAGAGACCTGCTGCAGACAGAGAGTGGAGGTAATTATTACAAGTGGTAACTGACTGTTTTGACTGACAATACGCATTACGCATCAGGTATATTACTGTGCATTGTTATGTCAGGGGAGCGAGAGTGAGTGAGTGCGTGTGTGAATCCGCGCAATATTTCATTATTGCTGCTGCCGTGTGCTTTAAGATGCATTCTAAAAATGTATTTCCCTAAACAATTGCTCGAGCACTACTCATGTAATTTATGCAAGTACTCGATCTGGGAAAACATTATTTGTGCCCATCCCTACTGGCAACTACTGGTGCAAATATATTGCCTGGTATGCTGTCCTGAAAAAAAGTCTTTAGTGCTGGACTGTTGCCACCCCTGACCTATGTGATGTATCCAACACAACCCTGGTGTTTTCCACCTGGCTAACCTCCTTCTGGGTATTCACTGATTAGACAGTAATTATTGGATTCACCTGTCCCTTTCTGTTGTGTGAATGAGAGAGGGAGAAAGACGAGACATCTCCACCCAGGTGCAGTAGTTGACCTTGACCATGTGTTTGCCTAATCTGAACATGCTCTCTGGTTCACCGTCCCACAGGAGCCCCGTTGACGCAGCAGAGAGGGAACGAAAGAAGGCCAAGAAGGCTCCCGCGCCACTGCAGCAGCCCCCCACGCCCCAGGACCCCACCAAGAGCTCATCCTCCACGCCCCAGGACCCCGCCAGGAGCTCAGCCTCCACGCCCCAGGACCCCGCCAGGAGCTCAGCCTCCACGCCCCAGGACCCCGCCAGGAGCTCAGCCTCCACGCCCCAGGACCCCGCCAGGAGCTCTGGGCGACACAAACGGCACTCCGGCGACGGCCAGGACCACGGCACGGGGGCAGGCGGCGGGGGCAGGGACACCCCCGCGAAGCACAAGAAGAGCACAGGGAAACGCACAGAGCACTCGAAGACCGGAAAGGTAAACCCGTCAGCCTCGGCCCTCGGCCAGCGTTCATCAAACCTCTCCCCGAGTGGAGGAATGCTGACCTAGGATTTCTTAAGCCAAAACACAGAACTTAAAGACAAAACTAATCCTGTATCAATATCTCCACTCCGAGCCACTTGATAAATGCCAGCCGCTCTTGCGGGTTGGGAATTGCTGTTTTATTTATTTATTTTTTGTATCAAAAGCTGCAAGGTCGCCAACAGACGACATGGGTTATTTCAGATTGTTGTAATATGAGGTTGGGGTGCTTGGCTTGGCTCGCTGGACCAGCATGGAACCAGTGGGGCAGTTTCTAAAGTATGAGAAAAATGTCTTCTGCACAGATTTGGTTCCTAAACTGGTCATTGGGGATTCTCCCCCCCCCCCCCTTCTCATGACTGGAGCACATTTTGAGTTACTCTGGATTTGTTCTGTTCCTTGTTCCAAGGGGTCTGGCATGTCGCTACTTGTTCAAACAGTCTTCATGAATGGAACCGATCTGCCCGATAGCGAAGGAAGCTTATTTAAGTAGTTGTTTAGAAAGCTGATCCGTTGAAAAGGGCAACTAGCAGGTACTCACTGAGTGTCTGTTTTGTGATTCCAACAGAAGGCCCCAAAGAACAGCAGCTTCGCCGTCCCAGCACCTGCCCTGACGGCTGGGGGAGCCTCGGCTGCCAGGCCCTTAGTCAAGTTTGAGGACAGGTGAGCTTCCCTTTTACTGTGGGGGGGGGGGGGGGGGGGCATCTGTCTTGTCACTCATAACCCAAGACCAGGACCTCAGAACCAACATGTGACTTTTACTTTGATCCCGGACTGGGTTGGTTTTAACTGCATGAGGTCTCCGGACCTGAAGTTACGTTATATAAGTTATATGAAGTGCTGTTGTGTGTGTGTGTGTGTGGCCTTCTCTCAATAGACCCATACTAGAGGTCCTTACCTGAATTAATTCACTAACTGGCAACGTTGTAAAATAAATACGAAAACAAAAGAAACTCCAAAAAGGAAGTTTTTTTTGAGCAGCAGCAAATTCAGCAGCAAACTCTTCTGAGCCATGTTGCAAAACTACATTATACTTTAAGAATAATTGAACTGTCTGACTTTGATAAAATCATGATCCAGTTTGACATGTTCTGTTTTCCATGCACTTCATCATACACTGTTTTGACTGCCGTTGAGAGAGCCATTTTTATACAAGCCTGTTCCCAGCAACTAATGTAGGCATCAGGAACTCATTTGGTACTGGATCCTGATTGGCCAGAACTGAGATACTGCTGAGCGCCTGGTCTGTTAAAAGGCCTGTCTGTTAAAAGACTGTCTAAGCAGGACCCTAGAAAACAATGTAGGCAGGACAGGAGATGGAGCTGAAAGCATATGTTCTCTCGACAGCATTGTATCACCATGAAAGCATTCAGACAAGACAGCTAATTAAATAATAAGAGGGAGCTTCATTCCGTTTAGGCTCCCTCTCTAGTTAAAAGTTAATGTGACTCGCCCGCAGCAGTCTCTCTCTTTCTTGTTGTAATCAACTGTGTTATTCTGTCAGTCCGTGCAAACAGGATGGGTCAACTAGAATGAATATTATATGAATATCCACAGCAGAACATAATGATTATCAGACGAGATGTATATATTATATATTTTTTGTGCAATTTTAACAATAGCCTACATACACTTGTGTGTGTCACTTGTAATAAATACAAAGTGGGTAAATATTAATCTATCAAAAGGACAAATGGGGTTGGAGGCCATTGATTAATTCACAGCTTTTACACTACTAAGACCCTGTTTCAAATAATAATCTATCTCTGCATTCAATAGGTTTTTACTTTTGTTCTCACATAATTACATGTCTCTTTTACTTATTTACACACATGCAGTTACATTCAGTTAAATGACAGACTGAACATCTCGTGAACAGACAGACTGAAGGGGTTTTAAGGAATTCAACTCACTGTTTTGATGTCACTCCCTACCTCCTGTATGTTGACAACTGTTGACAACTAATTACAGGAAAAATGACAACATGCTTTTTTATTCTTATTTATTTGGATCCCCCATTAGCTTCCACAAAGTGGTCGCTAGTCTTCCTGGGGTCCACACAAAAACAACAATAAAAATAAACGACAATTAAAATCACACTGCATCAATGGAACAGAAAATGCAAAACAGGCCAAATATACAGATCAGAAAACAAGCGAAGTAACTCTACATATGAAACGGTAAACAAGAATGACCTACATTGAACACAAAGAAAAAGCAGGTCTGTCAGGGAGCATATTCCAAGCAGAGGAAGCTCCAGAAAGAACAGCTGTCATCATGCAATTTGTATGAGATTATGTACGAGATTGTACGAGATAGTCTATCATAGATGGATTGTTTTATATAATAAGTGAATTTAAAATGTCAGTAGGCCTAATGTAAACAGAACTGCCGGCTAGGAGGTTGACAACAAGGCCTGTGTTTTTTTTATTCATTTCATTTCATCAACAAAACTATTTTGTTAAATGTTGTTTGCCCAAAGTATTAACTTAAGTACTGATAATTGTTTTCACAATTTCTTCACAAAATTAGGGAGCATCAATAACCACGTAGTAAAGTATCAGTGTGGATAAGCAGTATGGATAGTGGTATAGATAGATTAGAAGTATGGATAGTGGTATAGATAGATGAGCAGTATGGATAGATTAGCAGTATGGATAGTGGTATAGATGGATGAGAAGTATGGATAGTGGTATAGATAGATGAGCAGTATGGATAGTGGTATAGATATATAAGGTATGGATAGTGGTATAGATGAATAAGCAGTATGGATAGTGGTATATATGGATAAGCAGTATAGATACATAAGCAGTATGGATAGTGGTATAGATGAATAAGCAGTATGGATAGTGGTATATAATTAAGCAGTATAGATACATAAGCAGTATGGATAGTGGTATAGATAGATGAGCAGTATGGATAGTGGTATAGATAGATGAGCAGTATGGATAGTGGTATATATAGATGAGCAGTATGGATAGTGGTATAGATAGATGAGCAGTATGGATAGTGGTATAGATAGATGAGCAGTATGGATAGTGGTATAGATACATAAGCAGTATGGATAGTAGTATATACAGAATCCTGACGACACACATCCTTGTCTATTTGGCTACTGGTACAGTTAGGGTTAGATTATCCGTTTCCTTTTTTAAGATCCAGAGATCGCAGCCACGGTTGTCATTCAGAACGTGGCCTCATTTAGGATCAGTGTTCTTATGACCTATCAGGAGCGAGCATCACGTCACATGTCTAACCTGATGTCTTCCTCCTGCAGGCAACATCCAGTAGAGCATTACATGAAGGAAGCCAAGAAACTGAAGCACAAAGCGGACGCCACGGTAGTTGTATGTACCCCTTTTCGCTTACCGTCATTCACCATGTTCACACACGGGCTGCTTTGCTCTTACATCATGCTCATGTTGGGTTCCTTCCTTTTATCGGGGCGACAGTGGCACAGGAGGTAGAGCGGTCGTCTAGTAATAAGACGGTTTCCCCGGTTCGATTCCGGCTCCTCCCGGGCAGCATGTCGAAGTGTCCTTGAGCGAGACACTTAACCTCCTAACTTCTCCCGATGAGCAGGTTGGCACCTTGCATGGCCGCCTCAGCCGTCGGTGTGTGAATGTCTGGGTGAATGTGAGGCATAAGTTGTAAAGCACTTTGGTTAAAAGCTGCTATATAAATGCAGTCCATTCTCTCCTCTCCATCCTGTTCCCACCCAGCAACGGGGTGGAAAGGAACCCAACCTGAGCATGAAATCAAAAAAAAAAACGGCAGCCGTGTGAATATGGTTAATAGTAATTATTTTATCTGTCGAGAGTACAGTCACGATCAGTCGAGAAATAACTAACACCAAATCATGTAAAATGTGTGCGTGTGCTCCTCCACAGTCTGATAAGGTCAGTAAAGCCTTCAACTACCTGGACGCGGCCATGTCCTTTGTGGAGAGCGGCATCGCCATGGAGATGGATCCCCAGACTCCCAAGTCTGCCTACACCATGTTCGCCGAGACGGTGGAGCTCATCAGGTAGGCGCCCGGTGTCCCAGTCTGTCTGTGCGCCTTTTAACTTTTCATGAGCGCCTCTCATTGAGATGCTCCGCGCGATCCGCACGTTTCAAGCCCGGCGCTTTGAAGGTGAGGTCTCGCACCTCTGTGTTCTCTCTCGGTGGTCGTTTCGTTTGAGAGATGAGAGAGAAGGAAAACAGAAATGACTTTGTGAGAATGCAAGTCACGGCAGCGAGCGGCGGTGCGGAGGAACACGACAACATGTATCCTGGTCACAGCTGCTCGATGTCTGACCTCAACGTGAAAACCAGCCTTGTCTTCTTTTTTACCCTCTGGTGAACCTTTTCTCTCTCTCTTTCTCTCCTCTGAACGCCTCTCTCCCTACAGGTTCATACTGAAGCTCAAGAGCACGATGGAGCCCTGTGCCCCGGCCACTGAGAAGGACTTCACTGTTTTATGGTGAGTCACAGAAGAGGAGATGACGCCACAGACCAGGGGTGGGGAGTCATCAGAGGCCCAGCATGTGATATCATCATGATACGAGTCATATTATATTATAGATATAGATATAGATATAGATATATATATATATAGATATATATATATACGTATTTCTAATAAGATGACGTTTTCAGTCTGTTCACGTCACACATCAAATCATAAGAATTCTTATTGCAGCAAAATGAGTTTGTCGTGGAGCAATAAAAAAATAATGTACCGGTAATCAGTGTATTTATATAATATCAGCATGAAAAATATTACAATATATCGCTGTATCTGTTTTTTTTTCTTTTACTCTTATTTCAGCCCCAACAACTTTTCTCCTTTTTTTTCTCATTTGTAACGGGTTTTCCCTCTTTAGGGCCTGAATGAGCCAGAACAACACTTCCTTTTCATCCCAGCTAATTACAAACCGAGACAATGTCCCGGTCTCCTGTGAGTGAAGTGAAGTGAAGGGTGTGACGTTCTCATTGTGTTCTCACCAGCATGAAGTGCCAGTCCCTGCTGCAGATGGCCATGTTCCGCTACAAGCGCGAAGCGGCTCTCAAGTATTCAAGGACCCTCACGGACCACTTCAAGGTAGGTGTTCTCAACTCAACACTGCCGGCCTTGTTGTCCTTGAGTGATCGTGTGGGTCGCAGCTGTGCCACAGACGGAAGATTCGCCACGTGAGAGCATAGAGCGCGATGGAGAAATGCTACTCCAGTGTTTTGTTGTAGTTGTTGTTTTTTCCACTTATTTGTTTAGTTTAGTTTATTTGACAAAAAGCACGAGTCATGTGAAATGACTTGCATTCAGTGTCACACGGATAACATGATAAAGTTCAGGACTTATTTCCATCATGGTCCTTACTGGGACGAGACCATACACATAGAGATATTTACATGGAAACTGAGACATACTACCTGCATTTCTGATACACAAAAAATACTACTAAAGCTAACGTTTTGCTACTGTTGATCTACTGCTGATCTACTGTTGATCTACTGTTGATCTACTGTTGATCTACTGTTGATCTACTGCTGATCTACTGCTGATCTACTGTTGATCTACTGTTGATCTACTGTTGATCTACTGCTGATCTACTGCTGATCTACTGTTGATCTACTGCTGATCTACTGCTGATCTACTGTTCTACTGTTGATCTACTGTTGATCTACTGCTGATCTACTGTTGATCTACTGTTGATCTACTGCTGATCTACTGCTGTTCTACTGTTGATCTACTGCTGATCTACTGTTGATCTACTGTTGATCTACTGTTGATCTACTGTTGATCTACTGCTGATCTACTGTTGATCTACTGCTGATCTACTGCTGATCTACTGTTGATCTACTGTTGATCTACTGCTGATCTACTGTTTATCTACTGTTGATCTACTGTTGATCTACTGCTGATCTACTGCTGATCTACTGCTGATCTACTGCAGGGCCCTATTCCCCGTACCTGGTTCAACTAAGTCGATCAAAAGTCCCATTATCCAGATTCAATTAACCCGATGTTTGAATCCAGGCTTTCCATGTTCCTCGAAGGTGGATTCAGTCTCGTTAATTCGAACCAGACTTGATACTCAGGATAATTGCGCGCGGCCGCCTCACCTGAAAAGACAGCAGGTGTCGATCGCAGAAATCCTGATTTTCTAACGGCATTGATTGATTGATTAAAAACTTTATTAACAGGGCGGTTAGGTGGCTGAGCGGAGATTGCGTTCGTCACCAACCCCGGAGCGAATCCAGCTCACAGCTCCGGGGTTGTCACCAGCTTGGCTGGCCGTCTGCACTAATACAATTGGCTGTATTAGAGGGTGGGAGAAGCTGGCGGGGTGGGTCCGGGTCGTTGTAAACAGCGACTCCTACAGTTCGGTCGGGGCGCCTGCTAAGCGCGGATAGGACTTGAGGGGGATAGTGTGATCCTCTCACGCTACGCCCTCTCGATGAGAATCCGCGCTGCCAGGTGAAAAGAAGCGGTGATTGGCTGGACGTGTGTCGGAGGAAGCACGTGGTAGCCTCCACTCTCCCAGATGATCTGACTGTGGGGGGTAAGTGCGCAGCGACCAGGAAGGGACTGGGAATTGGCATACGACTAACATTGGGATGGGAGAAAATCGGAGGAAAAATGGAGGGGGAAAAAGACCAAAAAAAAAGAAATGTATTAACAGATTGCAGAATGGGTACAATACAGTACGACTCAATAGCCTCGCAGACAAGTTAAATGCATAATCTATAGGCTAATTTTAAGTCCCTTATTACCCCAATCAATCAGATTATATTTATTTAAATGTGCCTGCTGGGAGTAGGCTTAATGGAATGAATAATCGAATGAGATCTTGCTAGTGAAAATAATTAGTTAAACTCTTTCAGAATAAGTAGTATAAGTAATAAGTAAGTATAATGTGCTTAGGTATCATGTAGCCTACTATATAAATACATGGTTCCCAACGTTTTCAAGGCGCGACTCCCAAAATAACGTGTAGGAGAGGGAGTTGGAGGCTATACAGTTTCACTATTAATCAGGTTTTAATCTGTTTCGGACATCATCCATACATGCATTGAATTGATTAACCTTTGGTTTACACCAGTCATGTTCATCACCCTCTTGTTCATCATCAGATAATAGTGCTTGAACAGATAAATGCATTTTCTCAAATTCATTCTACAAAACGTCAAAGGCTTGCAATTGCTCATTCATTTTATCAAGTCACGTCATCAAATCCGTAAAAACAGCGCATCTCATCAGACATTTTAAACCCAGTTACAATTCACAATAACGTGTGAGTGACAGTGATGCAATTCAACAATCCACAGATTCAGATTCCTCGTAATTCATATCCACAATCCACGCATAAAGACAGTTCAATTTATGCTTGAATGAAACACAATTCGGGCGCTCCGCCGCAGATACATCCACAGCGAAGAATATGAAACTAATCAGAGCCAAACTCCCGATAGGTTTCATTCATTAAAAATATCCCAGCGGGATTCACATTTGCAATGCTCCGCGTTATTAAAATAACTACATAGTGTGTCGTGATAGCGAGTGCCGTATCCGTATAACTATGACGTGCATTATTTAGGACAAAGTAAATTCATAGGCTGAATATGATTTATATTATTTTACATTTCAAAAGCCCCCTCTAGAAGAACGAAGCACAAAAACATAATTCAGAATGGTATAAATGGGATCTAGACTGAGAATTATTTCAGGAAGGGAGCTGGCATTTCTTTGCGAGGGTGTGGCCATGCAGGTTATCCAGCTAACTGAATTTAAGCCTGCGCTGGAGCAGGTTCAAACTTTCTGATCTGTTACCATGGTGATTTAGAAAATCCGACGTCGGGGAACGGAAAGTTCTGGCTTAAGTCAAGCTATGCTGGAAATTATCCGGCTAACTCAGTTAGCCAGGTACGAGGAACAGGGCCCTGATCTACTGTTGATCTACTGCTGATCTACTGCTGATCTACTGCTGATCTACTGTTGATCTACTGCTGATCTACTGCTGATCTACTGTTGATCTACTGCTGATCTACTGCTGATCTACTGTTGATCTACTGTTGATCTACTGCTGATCTACTGCTGATCTACTGTTGATCTACTGTTGATCTACTGTTGATCTACTGCTGATCTACTGCTGATCTACTGCTGATCTACTGTTGATCTACTGCTGATCTACTGCTGATCTACTGCTGATCTACTGTTGATCTACTGCTGATCTACTGTTGATCTACTGCTGATCTACTGTTGACCTACTGTTGATCTACTGCCGGGTTACTTTTTTAGTTTTGGAAACAAAAGTAATAAATATATATAAAAAGAGGTCATGGGTAAGACACTGAGGGTTACCCTCATTTACAGCGACGACGAGCTTACAAAACAAGACTGTTTCATCCATATAGACGCAATAAATTAGATTAGAATGAACAATAAGAAATCAGCTCAGACAGTTACAAGTCGACACACACTGGTCACAGATCATACATGCAGCAAGAGAAGGAAGAACCTCCAGAGTCAGTTGGAGGGCGTTCCAGGTGTCGGAAGCATCAAAGGAAAAAGCAGTTTTCCTAGTTCAGAGCAAACTCCAGGAACCCTGAGTTCAGTGATGTATGAGGGAAGTTTACCAATAAGGGCTTTAAAAATAAACAAATACCAATGATGGTATTATTTTACTTGGATATTTCTTGTTTACTAAATCAGACCAGATGACTGAATGTTTCCTAAATGGGATCATCTTGTCCTTTCTTCCAGAGCTCCGCTAAGTCGGCGCAGGCTCCCTCCCCCTGCGTATCACAGTAAGTGCTGCCCTCTATCTGCAGGGTGCCGCTCAGCAGTCGGAGGCCTGTGTGGAATGTGGCTAATCACAAGAAGTGGAGTTTAAATACCAGACCGGCTCTTTTCTGATGGAGAGCTGATCCCAATTTAATGTACATGTTATTATTCTAACAATTTAGACATTGGAACTGTTTTGGTCGGGGCACGGTTTGTGTATGAATCTCTCATCCTCGGATTGGCTGTAGATTGTAAAACCTTGTACTAATTCAGAATGTGGCCTCATCTTAGATCATGTAAGAAATTGTCATTCAATGGATAAAAGTGCACAGAAAGCCTTTCAGTATCATAGTACTCACTGTTTCACTCTTCAGTACTCACTGTCTCTCTCTCTCTCTCTCTCTCCCTCTCTCTCTCTCTCTCTCTCCTCTCTCCTCTCTCCTCTCTCTCTCCCTCCTCCTCCTCCTTCTCCCCCAGAAGCACAGGGACCCCGTCCCCCATGTCAGACATGCCCTCCCCGGCCAGCACGGCCAGCAGCTCGGGTCCCGGCTCCAACCACAGCAGCGGAGGAGGGGGCGGAGGAGGAGGCGCGGCGTCGGGCCCCATCACCGTGGTCATCCCCCAGGTCATCCAGCAGGTGGCGTCCTCCTACGTCAACATCACGTCGCTGTTCCTGAGCGCCCACGACATCTGGGAGCAGGCGGAGGAGCTGGTCAGCAGAGGCAGCGGTGAGGAGGACAGAGTGTCCACTGTGTCTAGCTGTGTGGGAGGAGACGTTCAGGGGTGTAAAGTACTCGAGTAATTGTACTTTGTTACAATACTTAAGTACTGTTTTGGGGGATTTGTACTTTACTCAAGTATTATTAGGTTTGTATACTTTGTACTTTTACTCCATTATTACATTTCAGAAAAAGAAAAAAAACGTACTTTTTACTCCTTACATTTAAAATGCAGACCTACAAAGTACAAAGTACAAATCTCGCAGGTCCAACCATTTTAATTAGTATATTTGTTTCTCTGGCCGAACTAACGTTTACGTTATTGATCCTGCGGCTGCACTTTATTTAAAAACAGCCAATCAAATCCCTATCAATGGAAAATGAACCCGCCCATACCCATGCTGATTGGTCCTTGTGCAAGACTAGAAAGCGGGGATCTTTGATTAATCACCTGCTATCAGAAGAATAGATGGTCAGAAACTTTAATATTTAAGTACATTTAAAAGTAGACGCTTTTTGACTTTTACTCAAGTGTGTTTTTAGCCAGATACTCGTGACTTTTACTTGAGTAAGATTTTGAGACGGTACCCATACTTTCACTTAAGTATAATTTCTGGGTACTTTTTACACCCCTGATTAGGTTCCACTGCAGATAACAGATTCTGATAATGTTTAGTATGAGATACGATAAGATGAGATATTCCTCTATTGATCCCCTCGGGGAAATTCGGGCAGCATGGGGGAGGTATGGGCAGGGTAATAATAGAAAGACATAAATATAGGCAATAAAGAATTGTATTCTATTATGCTATGAGTAAAAGTAAACGGTATGTCAGTGCAGGTTTGGTGGAGAGAGAGAGAGTCAGACACACTTAGTGGTCAGACATTCCTAATAGTTCTCTGGAGTTCTGCAGCCATTACTTCTCCAGCTGCTGGCAGAGATCCACAGTTGTGGAGCCTGACGACTACTGGGTATCCTGATGGAATGATCCAATCTGTTACTTTGACCGAACAGTATAGTCTTGGATCATTAGTCTGGGATCATTTGACAAAGATGATAGTAGTAGAATCCCATTTTTTTCCCCCCCAAGTTACTTTCCTGCGTTTTGTGACTCGGTATTGGATGTTTTGGTGTTTTAGCCTGGCACGGGTCTATTGGAACACGTGCATGTCTGTCCTCAGGTCTGCTGGCGGAGTTGGACCGGGCCATGGGGCCGCTGAGCCTGACCTCCAACATGGTCTCTGTGGTGCGCTACACGCGGCAGGGCCTCCACTGGCTAAGGCTGGACAACCGTGACACACAGTGACCCTTCAGCCAACCCACTCCTCGCCCCCCCGCCTACTGGATGCCTGTGGACCCCCACACTACGCCCCCCCCCCCCCCCTCCCCCAAACCCCACGTGTTCCTACTACGGCTACCTGTGAAAACTGGAAGTCCTCAGAGATGTTTTCCTGTGGGGCCTCATTTGGAAAATGCACTGTCATCCATATCACACACACACACACACTACATATGTAAACACCCCCACATTCTCCACTGAGCCCCTCACCTATATATAGACGGTCCTCCCAAGGTACGGCTTGGTGTCCTTAACCCCCCCTCCCTTCACAGAGTGTGGTGCTGTGAGGATGGTTGGTAGATCCGGGGGGACTCACTCAGGAGGGGGCTGCTTCAACAGAGCTCAGATGGAGGCAGAACGGTATACAACCAACACACCGCATAATCTGTTACGTAGCAAAGGTGCGCTGTGTCGGTTCTACGTGCTACATCTCGATCTGCTCCCTGCTGTCTGGTGTGTGGTCTCATCGGCCGCCACGTGCTCACTATGGACAGGGATGACACATAGCTTATTTATTAGCCTTATTCAAATGATCTTTGTTATCATCATTATTATTAATATTATTATTATTATTATTATTATTATTATTATTATTATGACGAGTAATACTTTGTTGTTGATGTTCATTTGAAATTTTTCATTTTGATCATGAGGTGTAGTCATGGGCAATGTTTACTTTAACCAAAATTAAATGTACTCTGGGGAACTGAAGGTACCCGCATCATCCCAGAAGATTTTAAGATAGATATGTATATATATATGTGTGTGTGTGTATATATATATATATACACACACACATAAGTAACCCCCTGTTTTCTCCCTAAGTATTTTAAAGAAGTTTGGTTTAGCGGATATACTTTACCCAGAAATGCGTTAACTTCAGTATTTTTCTATTGACACGCTTCCTTTGTGTTGTCATGAAAGCCCTTGGCAGTTTATTTTTTTTTGGCAATCATGTTTTCTTGTCCCCTTCACTTTTTCTCTTCAAAAGAGACCAGAAGCTTCCCTGCTTGTTCAGGGCCAATAAGAGACTAGATGTTTCCCTGTTTGTTCAGGGCCAATAGACCACTGCAAGTAGTTGCAGCTACGGCTGTGGGGGTGCTGGAGACATGATCCAATAGACTTTTATGCGCCTGAGTCTCCTGAACACGGCGCGACCCATTCCTAATCGATCAGAACTAAATCGGCCGAGATAAAGTCCATTTTTCAGCACCTACTCCCCATGTGTAGATTGTCAACGGAGTCTGAACGGCGCGAGACGACGCACGAATGTTGAATGTTCCATCAGAGGGGGGAGCTTCGGTGGCCAGTGTCCTTTCAGCCGAACAGGATAATGAAAAAATTATCCCACTAAATGGCCAGACGCGTCTTATGGCGACATCTACAATTACCTCATTGAGTCTCCAGGTAGACTAATGTTTATATTTAAGTGCAGTGGTCTATAGCCGCTCACACTACCACCACAAGCTCCCCCGCTCTGATGGAACATTCAACATTAATTCGCGTGTCGTCTCGCGCCGTTCAGACTCCATTGACAATCTGCGCAGCTGTATGGGGAGTAGGTGCTGAAAAAGGGACTTTAGCTCGGCCGATTTAGTTCTGATCGATTAGGAATGGGTCCCGCCGTGTTCAGGAGACTCAGGCGCATAAAAGTCTATTCGATCATGTCTCTAGCACCCCCACAGCCGTAGCTGCAACCACTTACATCAAGGCTCTCATCCACATTCATTCATATGCTCCCCCCCGCTATCTCCTCCCCTATTTCAGAATCCCGGAAGTGTTGCGGTGGTCTATAAGAGAAGCTTCCCTGCTTGTTCAGGGCCAATAAGAGAAGAAAAGCTTCCCTGCTTGTTCAGGGCCAATAAGAGAAGAGAAGCTTCCCTGCTTGTTCAGGGCCAATAAGAGAAGAGAAGCTTCCCTGCTTGTTCAGGGCCAATAAGAGAAGAGAAGCTTCCCTGCTTGTTCAGGGCCAATAAGAGAAGAAAAGCTTCCCTGCTTGTTCAGGGCCAATAAGAGAAGAGAAGCTTCCCTGCTTGTTCAGGGCCAATAAGAGAAGAAAAGCTTCCCTGCTTGTTCAGGGCCAATAAGAGAAGAGAAGCGTCCCTGCTTGTTCAGGGCCAATAAGAGAAGAGAAGCTTCCATACTTGTTCAGGGCCAACAGCATTTCATTCAGTCATTCAGTCAAAAACATTTTTGATTTGATTTGGATTCAGGCTTGCATGTACTTTTGGTTATTTTATCAGCAATCAATAATGGCATCCTGGCATCCACCATATCAGAAGCCCAAACTGTTCACCACAGGTTTGTGAACACACTCCCGCTTGGCATCAGACAGGAGCTCAAGTGGGTTCTTCCGGCCACATCTGTTCTACATGATCTGTTTTGTATCTGGAATCTTCCCAGTGTTTCCCTCAGTGAGAATGTGATGGTACCTGTTGTTAAGACCGGGTTAACCTTGACCGCGTGGGAGGCAGAGCTGACTGAAATATAGAGCGACTGTAGAAGGAAACACTTTTTTATTAATCATGATATCTGCATTTATTTATCGAGACATTTTCCCCATTGGTATCCGCGTGTTATCAACACGCAAGTCAACTGTTCTCAGACTTGCGGCATGCAGAGAATATGACCCTGTTTTGCCTCCAAAGGTTGTAGTAGTTTCCCTTTTTATACTGGCAAAAATAACTTAATTAATCATGAAAAGAAAAGAAGAGAAAAAAGTGCCTTACTATGGGTGGTTCATGGAGACATTGATTTGCTCTTCCGAATATATTTTATGTTGAATGTACTGTGGAGTCATTGATGGATTGAAAGATTATACCCCACAACAACCGAAGCGTGGAAATGCAGGTGCTTTTGGAGTGAATGCCGGTGAAGTATTGTGCATTTCAAGGCAAAACTGTTCCATACATCTAAAGGAGCACTTTCATTGGCCAGCTGTTGCCTTCTTGATGGCGAGTCGCTGTAGGACCAGTCTGCAGTGAAGCGCCGGCAGACTGGCGACTCGTCACAACCCTGACATCACATCCTAAAGAGACAGGATGTGGTCATAAGCTCCAGGTATAGAGCTCTGCAGTGCAATGATTTTATTATGCAGCATATAAACCCATCGGTCTCTGAGGTCGTAAAGCGGTTGCATTGATTTCTTCTGCGCTTGTGGAAACCATCTAAAACCGTGTTGAAACCTTTGACGACCAACGTTCATGCTTTTCATTTTACATAAAGTCTCTGCAGCTGCTTTACAAACTCTTTGAGAACCATGAGCTTCTCTGTTGTACAGTTAAATTATTGTGGCGAATTATCATAATTATGGTACTGGCTTAGGGCCATAGAGAACCAGAGTGCCCTGGCACTGCAGGGTTTCCATTGTGCTATTGTGAATCAGATTCATTGACACGTAAAACCAATGCTTAGTTAGTCCTACACGGTTAGGTCATGGTAGAGGTGATTGACTAGCTGTTAGGTCATGGTAGAGGTGATTGACTAGCTGTTAGGTCATGGTAGAGGTGATTGACTAGCTGTTAGGTCATGGTAGAGGTGATTGACTAGCTGTTAGGTCATGGTAGAGGTGATTGACTAGCTGTTAGGTCATGGTAGAGGTGATTGACTAGCTGTTAGGTCATGGTAGAGGTGATTGACTAGCTGTTAGGTCATGGTAGAGGTGATTGACTAGCTGTTGTCATCTCCCTGCCGACAACTTAGTGCCCATAATCGTCGAGTGCCTATTGACAGTTTTATGAAATCACCATAAACAACCGTGGCCCGGTTTATCCTCTCCCTGCTGTTTGCACTTCCCCATTCCTATTTCAAGGATTCGAAAAGCATGGCTTTTCTTGATCTAAAAAAATATATATACTAAAAAACAATGGATGTTTTGGTGGAGAGAATCAGATGGGGTGAATGAATGAGTTTTTATTTGACCGCAGACAAAGGCCAAGCTATGGACTGAAAATGTATCTCTGGAGGCATCACTATGATCAGTATCTCTGGAGACGTCACTATGATCAGTATCTCTGGAGACGTCACTGATCAGTATCTCTGGAGACGTCACTGATCAGTATCTCTGGAGACTTCACTGATCAGTATCTCTGGAGACGTCACTGATCAGTATCTCTGGAGACGTCACTATGATCAGTATCTCTGGAGACGTCACTGATCAGTATCTCTGGAGACGTCACTGATCAGTATCTCTGGAGACGTCACTATGATCAGTATCTCTGGAGACGTCACTATGATATGATCAGTATCTCTGGAGACGTCACTATGATCAGTATCTAGACGTCACTATGATCAGTATCTCTGGAGGCATCACTATGATCAGTATCTAGACGTCACTATGATCAGTATCTAGATGTCACTATGATCAGTATCTCTGGAGACGTCACTATGATCAGTATCTCTGGAGATGTCACTATGATCAGTATCTCTGGAGACATCATGTCACTATGATCAGTATCTCTAGAGAAGTCACTATGATCAGTATCTCTGGAGAAGTCACTATGATCAGTATCTCTGGAGACGTCACTATGATCAGTATCTCTGGAGAAGTCACTGATCAGTATCTCTGGAGACATCATGTAACTGCTCAGTGAGAAATGGGATGTTTATTTTGATACCACTGCCTTTCTTAAAGGAAAACTACTGTTCCCCTTTGGAATACAACGGTTTGTGTTTTTGGCCATATCTGTGTTCATTTGATTTTTGATTTCCATTTGGGACGGGAAGATCACGGTATTACAACCTATGTATTTGACAACATCAGTGGTTATTTATTACTCAGCCAATATTTACAGAATACTAGTGTTTCGTTTTATTTATTTTTTTTGTGAATATTCTGATTCTCCTTTTTCTCATTTCAAAAACATGTATACTTCAGTGATGAGAGCAGGATGAACGGCCAACGGAGAGAATAATTTGCACTTTTATTTTGGGTTTTCTTTCTGGTTTCTTTCAGTGTTCTCATTAGTTAGACAGAAGAAAAACACAACGTTCAGTTCTCAAAGCAGGCCCGGCCTGTGCAAGTCTTCTTCACTCTCCTAGTTCAGAGCAATAAGACAGGAGTTCCGTAGCTCCACAAGTGATGTTTTTGTGCAATGTTGACATCCAGTAGATAGAGATTGTAAGAGGGTCTCATAACACTAGAAATGAGAACTTCCTCCCACGTGTGGTAAAAAAGAAAGATGAAATTGAAAATGAACTACGACAAAATAGTTTCTCCGGGACCGATTGGGCGAACGACGTGCCATTAGTTATTAGAAATGTTTGTTACTATATATATATATATATATATATATATATATATGAATTGGGGCTCACTGGAAATATCTTAACACGTCTATATTGAAGTACAACAATTTAAAAGGGCTGCACGAGGAATCACAAAAAGAACAAAGTTGTTTATGTATTTATTTTATCACAAATGGAAAAAACGTATGAATTTGAGTACACTGGTACCATGAATTTTGAGGTTTAGTTTTTATAATCAGTTTCCTCCTTTAGCAGGCTGCTGTATAGGTGGTCAGAGTTCTCCTGGATGTCTACCACCATTGCACATGACGGGATGAAAGGTCTCGTTTTTGGCATCTTGACATTTATACCTTGTAAGAAAAAAAACTTAAAAAAACAAACAAAAAAATCATGTATCTGGTTTCTTGTATCATGTTTTATGTCCTTTTTTCATATTTCCGAGGCTTTACCGCCACGCTTCATTTCAACCTTTATTGTTTGCGCTTCATTTGTGGGTTACTTCGTGTGGACGAGGTCATATACTTCCTTGTCCATAAATATGATGATCACACACAATAAAATAACTCATCACCTCGGGTCTTTACTGGGGGAATAAAAATAAAAATGTGCAGAAAGGTTTTCTAATTCAACTTTCTCGCCTTGTGAAAATATGTAAATAGTTTGAGCTGCAATGTACAGAGATGTATAAAGATGATTGGCAATGAATTACATTTTTTTTCTTTTACTCTATAGGAAAAAAAGATTTTTTTTTTCTTTTTCAAAGACGCTGTTGTGCAGAATTGTTTTGTAGCGTGGCCGCTTTAGCTGAAGATGGATTGTTGGAAAATGTATTCAGGTTCAATGGTACATTTCTCACATGTAGACCAGGACTCTGCAGTGTACAATGTTTCAGAGGCAATAAAGGTTGGGAATTAATATGCTGGCTGATTAATTAATATGAACTGTCTGCTACACAACAAAGTCCACAACACTCTCTGACCCCTTTAACCAGATTGTACTGGACATTAAATACACTATTTGGACAAGTTTAATTTGTGGGTATGTTAATGTATTTTTTTATTTTAAAGATAAGATTTTTGGAAGTTCGTACCAACTCGTAAAATAGTCTTGTTTTTATTTTACATTATTTATATACAGATAAGATATTCCTTTATTGAGGCCCTTTGGAAAATGTGGGCGTCATGGCGGGAACAGCTATGGGCAGGGTAATAGTACAGACATAAATATAGGCAATACAAAAAAATAATTTTAATATTCTATTGAGTAAGAGAAACTCATCTTAAAGTGGTTCCATACTGGCTCAAACTATACATTTCAGTGACTATGTATAACTAGATAATTCTGCCAGGGAAATTGTGAAAGTATGGGTGATGCCTGTGCACCGCCGGCCAACAGGAGAGGGTCTCTTGCGAGTCTCTGACAAACGGTTCAAAAGATACAAAAAGGGGGTGGTACTTAAGCATAAGGGGTGGGGCAAACATAGACCAATGAAAGGGGATCTCCTTGCCGAGTTCAACGACCCCTCTCGGGAGTCTTTACGGCAAACGGTTCAAAAGATACAAAATGGGGAGGGGCCTAATAGTGGTCAACATAGACCAATGAATGAGGATATTCCTACTGAGTCCAATCCCGCAAGCCTCTACGACAAACGGTTCACAAGATATGAAATGGGTTATGGGCTTGGCTTCAGAATGGGGGCGTGGTTAACCTAAATCAATTAATTTAGAAGTCAGTACCGAGTTGATTGACACCTCCCTTAAGTCTCTATGACAAGCGGTTCTTGAGGTATGAAAGGAGTGAGGCCTTTACAAGGGGGCATGGCTTGAGAAAGGGCCGTGGTTCATAAACCAATGAATGTAGACGCCTACTGAGTTGATTGACACCTTCCATAAGCGTGTGTGTGTGGTTTCCCTGTGAAAGTGTAAGAGGCTCATTCATGTGCCTGTCCCTTTAAGTGAAAGATTTTTTTTTATGAACATGCAGGTGTCAATCAACTCAGTACAGACTTAATTGATTAAAATCCTAACTGACAAATCTATCCTCCAATGCATTTCAATGAGGCTGCGCTTCTGTCACTCACAATAATTAAAGCAAAATGATAAGAGATGAAGCTTAGTCTTTTGAATATGAGCACTTTAGGGACTTCATGAAGGGTTATGTGCGATGTGTAATTACGTCGACAATTGTGGCCCGTGTGGCGATCGGAAGACAAGGGAAGGAACGGTGAAATCACAGATTTCAGTGGAGAGTCCATTAGTGTGTATGTGGAGCGTGACTCAAATAAATGGCCATAAATTGAGAGAAATGTCCAATTCCATTTATTTTTCTTTTATGAGCGAGGGCACAGTCGTGGCATCGTTTTGATGTGTTTTTCTTTTCTATCTATGCCCAAAATTGAGACCACTGTCGCCATTTATAAAAGGTGATGGTAAAACAAAAAAATGCAGCTGCTACACTAGTTTTGAACATTCGGCTATTCATTCCTATGGACCAAAATTGCCTGTTTAAAGTAGATTAGTACCCAAACAGTGGGGTGAAACTGAAGAATAAAGAGTATAGATTTTAAAAGTGTGTGTGTGACTGGCTTTGCCAGGTCACCCACACTAATAAACCAGTAGCTGGACAACAGTGTTTCAATAAGGGCGTCACAATGCAATCGAGGATTTAACAAGTTAAGAAGGCAACACAATAAGTTTCATCTTAGTTTTATTACCAATGTATTACAATATATACAACAATACAAGCTAGACTTGATCTTATAAAACAAAACAACTAACTACATTCCCACTGATTTGTAGTAAAAAATAATACATGATCAAATTGTCCTTTTTAGAAGTTATTTGTTATTATTCATACAATATAGTGTGTTGTAATTGTTCAATTCTGAAATTAAATTAAATACAGTAGATATACAGAAGTTGATTTGATGGTTTATGTCTCCGATTCTCCTGAAAAGTTGGGGTTGGTGAAAGCAGGCTGAAACAGAAGAACAGAACTTTTTGTTGTTATGGTTAGCTTAATGTACTTGATATGTATATATTACAGACCTCCATTCACCCTACAACACCAGCTGGTGAATAATGTTTTCAGATTCGGCTCAAACAAGGGACTAAACACGTTTCACAATTATGCCACATCAATGTGGAACGCCCTACCCAAAGCTGTAAAGGAATGTGAATCACTACCCACTTTCAAAAACACTCAAAAAACACCTACGGGAGACTGCAATTCGAAACTGGCCCCTGTAAATGTCCTAACACAACCCCCTCCAATGTACAGTAAAAATTACGAAGTATGGTCTTATCAATATTCCAATGTACAGTTTTGCTTGTACAGTTGTACAGTGTCCCCCACCCACCCAACCTCCCCCCCCACTCCTACCCAACCTCCTGTATTGAGCTGTACTATACTGTACCCATTCTGCAATCTGTTAATAAAGTTTTCAATCAATCAGAGGCTAACTGCCTATGAAAACAGGCACAGAGGCACTGAAAGAGGATTTCACCTGTCTAATGAACACACTAGACTAGACAAATATCAAGATGTATCCATCAGTGGACCAGTCGACTCCTTCAGACATTAAGCACCCCCCACAGCCCAAATGGAATGACAAAAAAATGATTTATTTAAATAAAAAAATAAAAATTGCATTAGACTATAGGCAAATTTTGGCCAATCAAAGTCGACAAATCCTTAGTCGGGACAGGCCTAGTATGGTGTATCCAGTATGAGAGTTGGGTTTATAACTCACCACATCAACATTGTCGGGTGTTCTGGGTTCTCTGGTTGGCAGACTGAGACCACTCAGCTTTACTCCTCGGACAGAGAAGACGTAGTACAGCAGTCCGATTATCAGGGTGAAAAGCACAATGGCTCCAATGATGGCTCCAGCTATCACACCACCATCTGGACAAATAAAGAGACGGCACATACTATATGGTTGCACAACCCATTTTGTTATATGATGTATGACAACTTCTCTAGCTAAGCAGAGTCCAAAAATAATATACGTTTCTCACTACATTACATTGTACATCTAAGATGAGATGTTCCTTTATTGATCCCCTTGGGGAATTTCAGGTGTCATAGCAGGAGGGAGGAGGGGAGGTACAGGTATGGGAAGGGTAATAGTAGAAAGACATAAATAAAGGCAATAAAATGTGATCTGAATATAAAAATATGAGAAAAAATAAACTAAACAATATTAACTCTGAATATAAAAAATAAACAGTGTAAACAAAGGTGCAGGTGAGGGTCTGTATACCCTATCAGTTATATTATATGTTGCAATAAATAAAGGAAATAAAAAATTGTGATCTGAATATGTACTATGAGTAAAAGTAAACGGACACAAAGGTACCCTAACTGGCATGATCTAAACCAGTTAGTTGCTGTTGGAACTACTACAGTCAAGTAATCAAGCTGATTAGGTTACATTACAAACTACGGCTTTCTGGCTATGATCAGTAATTAAATACAATGGTTAATATGAAGGCGATACTACCGCTGGTCCTGAGGTAATGCGCTACTAGCGCTGTGTCACACTTACCGCTGAGCGGCTGCGGCACATCAGTGGGAATGATGGGATTACCACCGTCATCCGTAGTGTAGTCTAAAAGAAGTTTGAGAATGACCGTTAGTGTATTCATTATTTGTTTGTTTTTATCTTTAGAATATAAAACAAAACATGACGGCACAAATACAGTAATAATAATAATAAACAGACCAACACCAGACAATAATAATAATAACAATAATGACAATAGAATAACAGTAGAATAACTAGAATAATAAAAATAATAAATACAGAACCTAAAAATGAAAACAAATTATATTATCACAAACACCACACAATACATTGCCACCATTTCCTCCCCCACTCCCACCCCAGGAACAACACCCCAACCCCGCTCCACTGCTAGATAGTGGCCTTTACTTTATCAGCCGTTGCAACCCACAGCTCAATGCTGGCCTGTCCCACCCCAATTACACGTGCAGTAGAGATTTCCATATAGATAACATCCAGTAGTGTCAGAGACCAATTATTCATTGTGAGTTTCTCAGGTTCCTTCCACCTCATAGCGATCAGCTTCTTGGCAGCAGTAACGCCCGTCAGAATGATTCTTTTTTGTTGTATGTATGCTGGTAGTAATGATATATCGTTCAGAAGTAGTGTTGCTGCCATAAGTGGGATTGTTAGGTTACATATGTTTCAAAGTTTAGTTGTTATGGCTTTCCAAAAACTAGCTACTGGTGGGCAATCCCAAAACATGTGCATAATACTGTAAGTGCCAGTGGCCCTCGGAGAGCACAAAGTGCACAGAGAGTCGGTCACCAGTCCCATAGCAAACAGCTTCCTAGGTGTGAGATACGTCCTATGAATATAATTAAAATGTATTTGCTGATGATTAGGGTAATGTAACATTTGGTATTCATTATTTGTTATTACGTATACATCCCGTGAAATATGGTTTTCAATAGACTACAGAAAATGGCTTCACAGACTCTACACATTTACCCCTCATTAAGAAAGCAAGGATTTATGAATATGCAAATGTGATAATTTACCAGGAAGTCCAAGTCACAGCTTATATTCTATTATACAATGGAATGCACATTTCTTGATTCTGATTGGCTGAAACACTTCTTTCAGACGTTGTTATTTCTCATAACACTCCACGTGATCCCAGAACCCGCCCACAACCTAATTACTTTTTTTCCGAATCACTCCGCCGTTTGTGTTTTTATGAATGAAACCAAGATGGCGGACAATAATCTTTATGAATGGATGTATTGATATCGTCATACCGACTCATTCAAAAACGATAGTCACGAGGAATGTGTTAGTTGCTTACACAATGTTGGATTATGTAATTGGTTGGTCATGACTCATTGTGAAACAAAATATAAATCGCGGGAAGTGTGTTGTTAGATGGCATTCGTTGTAGAACATCCCTCCTTCAAAAGGACACTGTCATTTCACTGTTAATAAAATGTTCAATCAATCAATCAAATAACCACTAACTTCACTGTTAGATGGCATGCTTTGTAGCAACCTATGTATAGATGTAGCACTGTCTATCTGTATGTCATATATGTTATGATGCATTGAAAATGGGGGACCCTGATGTAAACAAGACGAAAGTCTTTCTCTGGTCTGCATCCCCCAATTATGTGTATTGAGCTGTACTGTATTGTACCCATTCTGCAATCTGTTAATAACATTTTCAATCAATCGGGCGGCTACGTGGCGTAGTGGGCAAGGCGCTCGCCACGAAATGCTGGAGACGCTGGGCTCGTCAGTTCGAGCCCAGCGCTCCACATTTGCTTTCAGTTTAGCTGGTCGTCCGTACTAATACACATTGGCCGTATTAGGGGGTGGGAAACTGATGGGTGGGGATCGGGCGTTGTGGACAGCGACTCCTACAGGTCGGTTGGTGCGCCTGCGCAGTAGAATCAGGAAGTGTCGGGGGCAGCGTGAGCCTCCCACGCGTTACTCCTCGCCACTGAGAGATCGAGCTGCGCAGGTGAAAAGATGCGACTGCTGTTACCTCAAGTACCGGAGGGGACTTGTGCTATGTATGACTTAGTCCACATTGCAGCCGGCTTGTGGGAGGCAAGAAACAGCGTTCGTGACAGGGGAGGGTTGAATTGGATGATACGAAATTGGGATGGGAGAAAATATAGAAAATGGGAGAAAAAGTGGATAAAAAAAAAAACATTTTCAATCAATCAAATAACAACCGGTAACTTCACTGTTAGATGGCATGCTTTGTAGCAACCTGCCTCTGCAAAAGGACACTGTCGCACGAAGCGATTTCACTGGATGTCCCGGCGTGTAGTCTTTTACCAACGGAGTTGCAGTTCCGCGTTCGGGTTCCGCGATCGGATTGGCCACTGACGTTTCTCTCTGCGCCAATCGCGTTACGCCTATTTCTGCCTCTAACAGCCTGCTAGCTAGCTAACGCCTAGTTCTATCACTGGTTAAGCTTGGCGACTCTTTCGAAGTTGGTTAAGGTTAGAGTTTGGAATCAGGGCTGGTTGTCTATCGCCCTGCTCTAAGACAAACTCTAACCTTAACCAACTTCGAAAGAGTCGCCAAGCTTAACCAGTGATAGAACTAGGCGTCACACGATTGGCGCTGAGAGAAACGTCAGTGGCCAATCAGATCGTGAAAAACTGCAACTCCGTTGGTAAAAGACTACACATGAGATTTATATGCAGTTTGTTGTTAGATGGCATGCTTTGAAGCACCGCACCTGCTTCTAGACACGGAGGCAACTTCTTTTTTTTTGGACCTACTTTTTCTGCGGATGGTTTTGTGAATAAATCTCCATTATGCTTCAATTACTGTGTGTTTATTGTATAGCAATAAGGTTGGATGAATTCGGCCATTGTATAAAAGACATTACATCACTTGAAGTCGTGTGTTATACGAATTAGATCATGGCTAAGGGGGTCTAACGATAAAAATTATGGCTGACCCCTATTAGTCGAATAGTCGACTAATCAATCGAAAGGAGCTGTAGTCGACTGCCAACCTCTTAGTAAAAAAAGAAATAAAAAATTAGAATTTTATTTAAAAAAAAGAAAATTCTTTCCAAAATAAAATAGGCCTAGAAGCGTGGCTAACGCTAATGGCACGCATACCAGAGGCTAACTGCCTAAGAAAACAGGCACAGAAAGAGGATTTCACCCATCTAATGAACACACTAGACTAGACAATATCAAGATGTATCCATCAGTGGACCAATTGCATGCTTTTGCAGAGGACAAGAAGCCTTCAGTCGACTCCTTCAGACATTAAGCACCCCCCACAGCCCAAATGGAATGATAAAAAAAATATATATATATATATATATTAGGGATGCTCGATATTGGCTTTTTTACCGATACCGATATTCCGATATTGTCCAACTCTTAATTTCGATACCGATACCGATACCGATATCAACCGATACCGATATATGCAGGGTTTCCCCCCAAAAAAACGGAATAATTTCAGGTAATTAATAATTTCACTGGATGCATTCAAAAGGCTTTCTAAATGTAAGCATTATCTGTGCAAAATATGATAATTAAAAAAGTAAAAATTAACATTACATATCTCTTGTTGTTGAATTAAACCAACATGCATACTTTTGACAATAAATAAAATAAGAATTGGTTCTTACTTGCTTGCCTGGGTAAATAAAGGTTAAATAAATGTAAAAAAAAAAAAAAAAAATTTTTTTTTTTTTTTTTTTACCGATACCAATATTTTCCGATATCACATTTTACTGCCGATATCGGCCGATAATATCGGTCGGCCGATAATATCGGACATCCCTAATATATATATATATATATATATATATATATATATATATATATATATATATATATCAATATATATATTTTTTCATAGTCGACTAATAGTCGACTATCGGCTAATTTCGGCCAATCATAGTCGACTATCCAAATCCTTAGTCGGGGACAGCCCTATAAAAAATGTAAAAAGTGGAGGGGATCTTCAAGGGGGGGGGATCTCACATTGGCGGTGGCGGCAGGCGAAGCCTCTCTTCTGCATGCAGTTATTGTCGTTCCACCGGCCGTCGTCGTACATCTCCACGCAGTTCTCCTCCCCGTGGGAGGCCGTGTTGGGCTCGCCAGGGGCCCAGTTCACATAACCCAGAGCCGAGGCGTCCGTCCAGCCCCAGCCGACTGAGGGAAGCAAACATCACCAACACACAGACAGTTAGTTAACCCGTCCAGCCCCAGCCCACTGAGGGGAGCAAACATCACCAACACACAGACAGTTAGTTAACCCGTCCAGCCCCAGCCCACTGAGGGGAGCAAACATCACCAACACACGGACAGTTAGTTAACCCGTCCAGCCCCAGCCCACTGAGGGGAGCAAACATCACCAACACACAGACAGTTAGTTAACCCGTCCAGCCCCAGCCCACTGAGGGGAGCAAACATCACCAACACACAGACAGTTAGTTAACCCTTTCACTGCCACACTACCAAATGGTTAACCCTTTCAATGCGACAATACATAAGATTACCGTACTTTTCGCACTATAAGCCGCACTGGACTATAAGCCGCAGGTGTTTTAATGTTTAATTACCATATGTAAATAACTGTCGGACAAATAACAAGAATTAACTCATTTACAAGTTGTATTAAGTTTAGCAAATAAGGGAACAGATAAATAACATTTCAATGCAGTCAAAAAAGCAATATTTAGATTTTTACATTTTCAGGTTTGGTCACGTCGAGTCACATATAAGCCGCACCGTTATATAAGCCGCAGGGTCGAAAAATGGGGGGAAAAGCCGCGGCTTATAGTCCGAAAAGTACGGTAGATTAGATTCACTTTATTGTCATTACACAGTACAAGACAGTGCAACGAGATTGTGTACGTCTAACCAGGATGTGACAATCAACAGTCAGTTGCAATATAAAACACATATAAATAAAACTGTACAGTAAAGTGCAATGGTTAACACAATGTGAAATGGTGAGAATACTAAATATAATAAAAAATAATCATTAAAATAAAGTCTACATAAGCTATCTATGGCTATATACACAGGTATACAGTGAGGTGCAATGGGCTATGTAGCGTTTTGATTAGGAAGTTAAGGTTAACCCTTTAACTCTTTCACCTTTCACTTTAGGTTAACCCTTTCACTGCCACACGACAAAGGGTTAACCCTTTCACTGTCACACTACAGACGGTTAACCCTTTCACTGCCACACTGGTGGTAGCCAGATCAGATACTGGCAGAGCAAGAACACAGTTCCTTTACAACAAGTCCTCCATTCAAAATTATACATAATTCCCTGTAAGACTCGGTTGCAAAATTACAACATCACTTTTAGCTATTTAAAAAGAAAAGTCTGTAAATGTTTATTTAATTTTTTTTTGTTGCACATTTACATAGTCAATGGGTCCTGTTGTTCAGCCTCACAATGCTATTGGATAGTAAATGTGTATATAGGTCCCACATTCTGGCCTCTGAAGTTAATAATGTCAATTTAATTTGGGCAGTGAAAGTGGAGAAGTATTTGATATTGCTGTATGCTGTGTAATATATATATACTGTATATATATTTATTCTTACCGTATATCTATCTATCCACATCTGTCTGTACATACCTGCATATAATCCTTTTTACATATCTGTAGATAGTATACTATATCTATACATATCCCTTACCCACTCTTACGCCGCTTGCCAGTAAGACTTACTACCATAGTGTCTTTATACCTGTATCACTGTACATATTAATACTACAACTCTGTACATACATCTGATTAGAACTATTACTCAGTAGTCCTAATTTATATATTTTATACAGAGTTTATTCACCTGTACATTGTATATTACTATTGCACTTTATTGTTACACTCTGGTTGGATGCCAAACTTCTTTTCGTTGTACTGTACTTGTGTGCTGTATATTGACAATCTATTTGAATATAATCTAATCTAATATTGAATTTATATGAGTATCAAAAGTAAAAGTATGTATTCTACATGATGTTTGTGTATTTATAGTAAGAGATACTAATCGGTAAGTCAATATGTGTAATTTACTGTACAGTAACTATATTGAAATTATTACAGTAATTGTAAAATTTATATTGTTGTCTTACAGTACATTTCATAAATACTAAAGGTGTGGGTGTGAATAATTTTTGTAATTGTTATCTTTACTGTACTTTAGAACTGAACGAGCACCACCAGGTGGAGGACGTGGCCGTCTTCTCTCTGTGCAGCAGGAGACAGCACTTGTAGACATGGCGGTCAGTTGTGACGTCGATGAAATTCTTTGGCCAAATGCCGCAGAGAGGCAAGATGCTGCTTGAGCACCATAAAGTTCTTTTTTTCGTCCTTTTAAAAATTTAATTATTTCTTTTACTTTACAATAGTTTGTTTACTGTAACTGTTTTTGTTTTTACTGTACAGTACAGAGCATTACTGTATGTATTTTTTTTTTTACTGTAACGATTAAACTTCAAATAATCTAATCTTTTTTTGTTTGTCTTTCATAAAAACACAAGTACTATACTGCAGTCTATCACAGGGGTTATGAGGAAATTACCATTGCATAGTCTCTTTTGGTAACAAGTATGTTGTGTTTGACCGCATTTATTTGATAATGGCCGCTGTATTTGAAAATGCACCAATAATTAAACTTCAACGATGAACATATCCACTGTTCTGTTAAACATTAGCATGAAATATAATCTAATTTGGTGCAGTTGTTCACTTAATTGTTTGAAATATCTAATGTTCTGGTGCTGGTTCTGGTGTTCTTTGCACATACTATTCTCTGATTTGACACTGGTATTTCTATTTTGCATGCTATATTACATTTTGAACCCAAAAGGAGCAGTATAGCATTCTGTGTTAAGAGTTTTGCACATTGAAACTCTGACGTGCAAAATTAGTCAAAGCAATCGTAAAAAAAACTGTAACTTTAGTAAAAAAAACTGTAACTTAGCTAAATAATAATAATAAACGTCACTGGTATCATTCCTCTGCTATATTCCTCCTGTACTCACAGTTGCGGTCCCTGGTGAGGCCGATCCAGACGTGGTGTTTCCTGGTGTAGTTGAGCCCCCTGATGAACTCCACTTCTCCCCGGCTGTGGAGGGACACCAGTTCTCCCTGCGCCAGCTGGCAGTAGTGCCGCGACTCCGGCCAGGAGAAGCCCGGGTTGCCGTTGTGGACATAGTAACAGTGGCGGCCGTAAGTCAACCAGTTAGGCAGACACTTGCCGTCCCCCGGGGCTGGAGTCGGTGGGGGCTTCTCTGAGGGGAGACCATGGAGCCAGAGGTTAGAAGGCGTTTGTCGTGGAACCAGACTCGTCGATTACGGTTGTAGACGGATCTTTGTGATCAATGTAGGTTTAATAGTGATTAGTGAAACACAATAGTACAAAGTACATGTAGGTTAAATGAGCTTTGCTGAGAGGAGTGTTTTCCAGTGGCCTTTTGGGAGAACATGGAGGTGGAGGGTTGTACCTGTGGACCTCTTGCAGATGTAGGCCTTGGGTTGGTCGCAGGCCGTGTCGTTCCAGGTGCCGTGGAAGTGGACGCTGCCCCGCATGCTCACACAGCCCCCCTCCTTGCTGTTGCTGGGCTCCCCAGGACCCCACTGGGTGAAGAACACGGGCCAGCCATCGCTCCACTTGTACGCGTTGGTCCCGGCCTGCGGCACAAGAGTATAGCATAGGCAGGGGTTCTCAAGGTTTTTTTATACCACAACCCCATTTTATTCAGGATCTTTTTTGCCGACGCCACACTTAATGAATTGCGTAATTTCAATGTGGAGTTAAGGAATATCAAAATAAAAGTACACGTTGTTGAACTTGATCATGCATAATTTATTCAAACATTATATTACAGCACTATGTTATCAATGCACATTTATAAAACAAGGCATATTTAGCCAACAAATGTTGCAAAAAATATATATATAATAATAATAATACATATAATATAGATAAAAAAATATATATTATTTGCCAATGTGCTGTCACCTACCCACGACCCCACTTTGGGTCGCGACCCGTAGTTTGAGAACCGCTGGCATAGAGTTTGCACTGAATTAGGAAAACCCCCTTCCTGGTTGTTGCGCACTCCCCCCTACTGTTGGTCCGGGAGGCCGGAGACTGTCACATGCTTTCCTCCGACGCATGTGCAGCCAGCCGGTAGCCAGCCGGTAGCCAGCCGGTAGCCAGCCTGGCAGCACAGATTCTCACGGGGAGAGTGTAACGTGTGGAAGGTCACACTACCTCCCTCCAGATCCTACCCTCGCTGTGCAGGCGCCCCGACCGAACTGTAGGGGTCGCTGTCCACAACGCCCAGGACCCACCCATCAGCTTTCCGACCCCTAACACTGCCAATTGTGTTAGTATGAACGACCAGCCAAGCTGATAGCAACGCCGAGAGCTGGATTCGAACCCAGTGTCTCCAGCGTTGATGGCGAGCGCCTTGCCCACTACACCACCTAGCCGCCCCATCAGTTTAAATCTTTAATAGCAAACCACTTCACCACAGTCTGCAGTTTAAATTATTTAAAATGTTTAATTGATTGACCTTCTGTTTCTATATCGTTTATTTTAAATTTTTTCATTGTTATTATGTGTTGTATTTTTCAACGTCATTGTAAATGAGAGCTTACTCTCAATGATCCTTCGAGATTAAATAAAGATTGAATGAATGAATGCACCTGCACCTTGTGTATACTGGTTTTCGAATTTTAATTATATTTAATTATATTGTTTACAATGTTTATTTTTCTCATATCTTTATATTCAGATACAATTATATTGCCTATATTTATGTATTTCATCTATTACCCTGCCCATACCTGTACCTCCCCTCCCCCTGCTGCTATGACGCCTGAATTTCCCCAATGGGATCAATAAAGGAATATCTTATCTTATCTTATCTTATCTTATCTTATAAAGGTAACATCACGCTCCAGAAGGAGACTCAAACTGGAGATTCACTTTTCACCATCTGAATTTTATTGCTGTTGTCTTAAATGTTGTCTTCACGTCATTCATGTCTTCATGATGACATCAGTCGGTCGTAAAAAAGTCTTGCTGTGAGGAGAACCCTGTGGTAGAGCTGGGAGGTATATCCAATATGAAGGTATACCGTCATGAATCCATGCTAAGGTATGAATTTTTACTATATTGTCATTCACAATATATATATATACGTATTATATTGTATATCCAGTGTAATCACCTGTACATTGTATATTATTATCACACTTTACTGTGTGAAACTTCCAAACTTCTTCTCGTTGTACTGTACTTGTGCTGTATAATGACAATACATTTTAATCTAATCTAATCAAATTTATACATACTGTATATTTCTTTAGTTAATGAAAACATGTTTTATTTGCAGTATAAAAAATAAATTTAAATAAAGTAGCATTTTGAATGAAATAGCACCATGACATTACATATCACATTGTTATTTGTACTGGAAAACAAAATACTGTCATATACTGTTATACGGCCAAAACTAAGGAAAATGTTGATATGATATTTTGGCCACGTCGCTCTGCCCTGCAGCGTTCTTCTGTCTGACGTCGTAGCATTAGAGTAAGAATCCGGTCTACTATAGGAGCTAGGAGCGCAACCATCTCAAAACACAATCCAAACGTTCTAAAACATTGATGTTCAATACAGTGTTTTCCACATTTAAAAGTGTATTGATGATTTTCCTTCTCTTTCATCGGTCTCTCTCACAACCCCCCTCTTCCTCCCTCATCTGCCATCTAAACCAGTGTTTCTCAACCTGGGGTGGGGTAGGGAGGAGAGGAGATGAGGGGAGGCAGGGGGGCAGAGGACAGGGGAAGAAGAGGAGGGGAGGAGAGGAGAGGAGGGGAGAAGAGGAGGGGAGAAGAGGAGAGGCGTGGGAACGAGAAGAGAAGAGAGGCACAGGAGAGAGAAGGAGGGGAGCAGAGAAGAGAGGAGAAGAGAGGACGGAGAGGAGAGGATTTGAGAGGAGAGGGATGGAGAGGAGGAGTGGAGAAGAAAGGAGAGAGGAGAGAGAATGAGGGGAGCAGAGGAGAGGAGAAGAGGAGTGGAGAGGAGAGAGAAGGAGAGGAGAAGGATGGAGAGGAGAGGAGTGGAGGAGAAGAGGCAAAGAGAGGAGAGGGAAGGAGAGGAGAGACAAAATCACACTGAACCATAAGTCACTGAAAACTATGGTTCCAGCCCTAGTGGAAGCCTGTACTGAAGAGAGCGGCGGACAGGTTACCTGGCGTCTGAGTCCGATCCAGGCGTCGGGCGTGCCCTGCAGCACCACGCCGGCTACGAACGCCTGGTCGTAGCTCATGTCGATGCTGGCCAGGCCGGACCCCAGCTGCTGGCAGGCCGCCAGGGCCGCGTCCCACGTAGCCGGCTCCAGCACCAGCTTGTAGCAGTTGCCATACCAGGATACGTAGTCGCCGGGACAGGGGCTCTTGGTCGGGGGCGGCGGGGCGATGGTGCTCGCTGGTGGTGTGTCACAACAGACCGATGGGAGAATGTGAGTGAATGGATGAGAGGGTTCTCAGCGGACGCCCGCCCGTCACCTCACCCACATGTGAACATTAGATTAGATTAGATTCAAAATGTATTATCATTTATTATACAGCACAAGTACGGTACAGTACAACGAAAAGAGGCTGGGCATCCAACCAAATGGTGCAAATGTAACAGTAAAGTGCAATAGTAATATACAATGTACAGGTGATTAAACTATTTATAAATAGGTGATTAAACTGGATATAAAAATATATCATGTAATATAATGTGTAAAATATAATGTATCACAGAGTCACGATTTGACAGAGTAAACTAGATTTAAATAGATACACTGTATGTTTTCATGCCGAAAATGTGTGCTTTGTATTCAACAAGTGAAGATTGTCTTCGAAGTGTCTTCGTTGTGTGTTGCAGACCATTCAATTTGGGTCACGCAAATTGGGTTAAAATTGGTTTAAAAACACACACACACAGAAAAATAACAATTCTCTGTCAAAAGCTGTGGATTACAGTCGTTCCAATCATTACAGTTCTATCCCAAATTGCTCAAATTCAATATAAACGTGTGAAAAGTTGTTGTTAAGTCGTTACAAGTGTGTGGACAGCCGCTGTGTGAACTGAAGTGAGCAGAAAGCGTGTGACCCTGAAACACTGACATTTCTTCATGTAGCAGACGAAGCTCTTCTCACGGTGACAGCCGTCGTCGTTCCACTTTCCGCTGGCGTGGACGTGGTGAGTGATGGCCGCGCAGTGCTCCTGGTGACGGTCACAAAACACAAGTACCATTTATTTTTTTTATCCACTTTTTCTCCCATTTTTCTATATATTTTCTCCCCATCCCAATTTCGTATCATCCAATTCAACCCTCCCCTGTCACGGACGCTGTTTCTTGCCTCCCACAAGCCGGCTGCAATGTGGACTAAGTCATACATAGCACAAGTCCCCTCCGGTACTTGAGGTAACAGCAGTCGCATCTTTTCACCTGCGCAGCTCGATCTCTCAGTGGCGAGGAGTAACGCGTGGGAGGCTCACGCTGCCCCCGACACTTCCTGATTCTACTGCGCAGGTGCACCAACCGACCTGTAGGAGTCGCTGTCCACAACGCCCGATCCCCACCCATCAGTTTCCCACCCCCTAATACGGCCAATGTGTATTAGTACGGACGACCAGCTAAACTGAAAGCAAATGTGGAGCGTGGGCTGGGCTCGAACAGGCGAGCCCAGCGTCTCCAGATTTCGTGGTGAGCGCCTTGCCCACTACGCCACGTAGCCGCCCATAAAACACAAGTACCATTTACATTAGATGTATTGTCAATATACAGTTAACGAAACTATGGTTGGCATCCAACCAGATTGCAAATGTAACAGTAAAGTGTACAGGTGATTAAACAGGGTATAAAATATATAAATGATTACTACTGACTGAGTAATAGTGGTAATCAGATGTATGTACAGAGTTGTAGTGTTAATATGTACAATGCTACAGGTATAAATACACTATGGTAGTAAGTCGTACTGGCCAGCAGCGTAACTAGTAAGAGTAGGTAAGGTATTTGTACAGATATAGACACAGTATCTGTGTAAAAAGGATTATATGCAGGTATGTACAGACATGTGGATAGATATATACGGTAAGAATATATATATATATATATACGGTATATACAGCATTGTTGTACATGCTATCATACAGGGTTATATGGGTTATATGCAGGTATTTATATATATATATTACAAGTATAAGTATATATATGAATGAATGGATAGTGAGATTAACCTAAGAACCCTTGTGTGACGGAATATCATTTAGTTTTTCCTATACTCAGGACACTTTCTATATCGAACCTACATAAACGTGAAGTTGTTTAAATAAAAAATCCAATTTTGTCAAAACAGACGAGCAGTCTTTCTGCTTTCTGGATGCCGACGTCCAAGTCATGTTTAGGTAATATTATAGAATGTGTCCGACTAAGAAAAGTGATATGACGGGGATCTTACATTCATCTGACGTGAAACATTGCATAATACAGCAACCTGTATAGATACTACTACTACTACTACTACAACACCAGTATATCTCATGTGGTGAGAAGCACTGGGATGGAACCGGAGTGACCCTCACCCCCGTGCCTGCGTTGTTGGGCTCGTTGGTGTCCCAGTTGGTGAAGCGCACTGGACTCACTCCGTCACTCCAGCCAAACTGGTTCTCAATCATGCGGTCTGACAGACCAATCCACGCTGGGTGCACCAAGTACCTGAGGTAACTAGACACAAAGTCTGGAAGGGAGAGAAGAGGAGAGGAGAGGAGAGGAGAGGAGAGGAGAGGAGAGGAGAGGAGAGGAGAGGAGAGGAGAGGAGAGGAGAGGAGAGGAGAGGGGAGAAGAGGAGGAGAGGGAGAGGAGAGGAGAGGAGAGGAGAGGAGAGGAAGAGGAGAGGAAGAGGAGAGGAGAGGGGAGAAGAGGAGGAGAGGGAGAGGAGAGGAGAGGAGAGAAGAGGAGAGGGAAGGAGAGGAGGAGAGGGAGAGGAAAGACAAAAGGAGGAGAGGAAAGAGGAGAGAAGAGAGAAGGAGGGAACATAATATGAGATGTTATTATGAGAGAAGAGGAAGAGAAGAGAGGAGAGGGAAGGAGAGGAGAGAAGAGGAGGAGAGGAGGAAAGGGAAGGAGAGGAAAGATGAGAGGAGAGGAGGAGAAGGAACGACAAGAGGAGAGGAGAGGAGAGGAGGAGAGGAGAGGAGGAGAAGGAACGACAAGAGGAGAGGAGAGAAAAAATCACAGTGAGAGACACATCTACCCACTGACTCTCTACTACTCAGCCACCCACGGCCTCTCAGCTCACCGTTCTCGTATTTGTCATCGATGACCGCCAGCTCCCCCTGTTGTGCTTTGCACCAGCTCCGCGCGGAGGTCCAGTTGGCTGGAATGTCCCCTTTCTGTCCTTTAAACAGGAAGCACTTATTCTTGTACAGCATCCAACCTGGAGAACAGACAGACAGATGAACAGACAGACGGACAGACAAACAGATGGACAGACAAACAGACAGACAGACAGACAGACAAACAGACGGACAGACAGATTGACAGACAGACAGACAGACAGACAGACAGACAGACAGACAGACAGACAGACAGACAGACAGACAGACAGACAGACAGACAGACAGACAGACAGATGAGAGCGACAATGACATGGGATTAGATATTACATTTAGGACCATTGGCGCAGTTGGACATTAAATGTTTGATAACTGGGTATGTACAGAGTGTGTGTGTGTGTGTGTGTGTGTGTTACCTGCGGGACAGTTGCCGTCCCATGGCTGCGTAGGCGTAGGAGGGACGATGATGTCACCAGGGTTCTTCTTGCACACGTAACCTGCGACCCAGCCACAGTTGGCGTCGTTCCATCCACCTGAAGAAGAAGGCAATAATGGTTCCATTACAAAATGGACTCGGGCAGAAGGCTTCAGAGATGATACAGTATATACAGTGTAGATAGAGATATCATCGTGGTCAGCTGTGGACGTTACGCTGGATCTCGGTACCTTGATGCCGCGACATCTCGACACACTGTTCCTCCCCGTTGGCGTTGTTGGGCTCACCCGCGGCCCAGTGAGTGTATGTCACAGGGGACCGGTCCACCCACCTGTGTAGGGGGGCACAGAGGGAGAGAGGAGGGAGAGAATGATAAACCTGACCATTGTCCCTATACATGACCTCTACAGACCCTCATCTCACTGTTTATTTTTTGCATATTTCAATATTCAGAGTTAATTATATTGTTTACACTGTTTATTTTTCACATATTTTTACAATCAGATCTAATCTTATTGCCTATATTTTATGTTTTCCTACTATTACCCTGCCCACAACCTGTACCTTCCCTCCCCCCCCCTCCCTCATGCTGCTATGACGCCCCCAAATTTCCTCCCAAGAGGATCAATAAAGGAATATCTTATCTAATCTCATCTCACATGATCGTACAACAACATAGGGTTTGGATCGAGTTCATTGCGATTCTACTGTATTCCGAATCCCAAATTGGACGTACAGGTACTCTGCGCCTACGATGCCGAACACTCTCATTCCGATCCAGGCCGAGGCGACGGCTCCTGTCCCCACCTGAAACACACAGACACGTCACCTTTCACCTTTTGTTTTATTTGTCACATATAAGGTCAGGGCAGGCCATACAGGCGGTCTCCTGGGGCCCCGAAAGGGGGGGGGGGGGGGGGGGGCACTGAAAAAGGGCCCAACAGACTGGCCCTCTATAAGGTACATGTATATTACAATGAAATGCTTGGTTCTGTATGAGCCCCCTAAGATTGTGCTTCATACAGTAAAAAAAATTTATAAATAAAGGATTAAAGACCAAACACTGAGCATTCTGATGGCCTGGGGGATAGAAGCTCCTTCTGAGTCTCTCTGTACCGGCCGTGTGACTCCGCTATAGCGCTCGCCTCGTTGGAGTTGCACTGGGAGGAAGCAGCGGGTGACACGGGAGTAAACAACACCCTTCGATTTCAACTTCTGCTATTTTGAGTGGTTTCAAGGTGGTGCGAAATACACACTGCCTCCCGGGTTCAATCTGACCCGAATAACAACAGTGACTCACCCCCTTCATCTGACGCAGTCAAATCCCTGACGGAAATAGCTGTAGTGATTCATATTGACTGGACATTCTGAATGCATTGTTACTCCTCTATGAATGCGTTGTGCATGTGAAAAATACCAGGGTCATAACTACGTAGTGTTGGGCTCATTACTCAAATGTTTTATATATATTTACACACATCATTTCAAAAGTAATATTATTATTCTGCCAATTGTGTTTGTAGAGACGACCGACCAAGCCGGAGGTACCGCTGCCGGGAATTGAACCATCGGTGTCTCTGCGGTGGTGGGCGAGTGCTTAGACCTCTACGCCACCCAGCCGCACCCTAGAGACCACACTACTGACTCACGGATGCGTTACGTCTCATAACACTGTTATTTCACAAAGCACAATGCGCTCATACGGTAGGTGTGTAATCCAGCTAACGGAGGTCGTTAGAGGAACAGCGTTTCAGGGGACTCCAATGTACAGTTTTGCTTGTACAGTGTCCCCCACCCACCCCTCCTACCCAACCCCCCCCCCTCCCCCTGCAATGTACAGTCCCACCCACCCAACCCCACCTACCCAACCTCCTCCAATGTACAGTTTCTACGTCAAATGTATATGTACTCTCTTTTCTGGACTCTTTTTGTATCACAAACAGTACTGTATTTGCAAATCTGGTATGTCATAAATGTATAGATGTAGCAGTACTGTCTATCTGTATGTCATGTATGTCATGTATGTTATGATGCATTGAAAATGGGGGACCCTGATGTAAACAAGACGAAAGTCTTTCTCTGGTCTGCATCCCCTTAACAATTCTATGTATTGAGCCTGTACTGTACTGTACCCATTCTGCAATCTGTTAATAACGTTTTCAATCAATCAAACTAATCTAGCGGGAAATGGATGCCGGTTCTCGGACCATGGTGTTGACGTAGGCCTGCTCGGCTCTGCTCAGGATGGAGACCAGGTGGGCTTTCTCCGCGTAGCAGCGCGACACTGCCAGGTGGAAGTCCACCACGTCGGTGTCGTTGTAGTAGTAGCAGATACCGTCGTTCTTCCTCCAGCCTGGGTTGGTGCCGCAGTCAGGGACTGGGGTTCATCAAGATACACACACACACACACACACACACACACACACACACACACACACACACACGTCGTCGTACTGTAAGTGCATCTACTGAGATAATACGACCAGCTTTATGCCGGTGATTGCTTTCAGAAAAATATGAATAATAATAAAACAAGTAGTCACACAGTCTCTCTCTCTCTCTCTCTCTCTCGCTCTCTCTCTCTCTCTCTCTCTCTCTCTCTCTCTCTCTCTCTCTCTCTCTCTCTCTCTCTCTCTCTCTCTCTCTCTCAGTCGTTAGTACTAGTTATATGATACCTGGGACGGGTGGTGGGGGTACTGGGGGCAGGATGGGGTTCTTCCCCTTGCTGATCATGCAGATCCAGTCCTGGTGGGCGTCACAGTTGAGGTCGTTCCACACGGAGAACGTCCCGTTGCCGTTGGTCACCATCTCCACACACTCCTCGCGGCCGCCGTGGTTGTTGGGCTCCCCGCGGCCCCAGTTGGTGTGGTCCAGAGGCTGCCCGTCGCTCCACACGTAGCCTAGGTCGCACATGGCATTTGGGTCGTCATGGTTACAAGGCGAGACTGACGGTTAATGAAGCAACACATGCAGGAGACGCAGAGGGGGTGTGTGTAGTGATGCTGGACGTTTGATGCTCTCTCAACAATACTTCACGTCAGTTCTTTCATTTTAGGAGCAGAACTGTGGCACACTACACACACATGCCTACACACTACCCACCTCGCTGTGTGGGGCTGTGTTTCAGGCCGATCCACTTGCTGGTGTCCTTGGTGTAGGTGGAGAGGAACTCCTCCTCCTCCTGTGAGTGGATGCTGACCAGATCAGCCCCTCTGGAGACGCAGTCCTCCCGCGCCGCGCCCCAACTCTTCCTATCCCGCCAATCCATGCCGTGGAAGAGCTAATACCAGACACACACACACACATGCCATAGACCATCTATAGTCAGAGTAGGGCTGTGAGGTAAACTAAACCGCTGGACTCAGTCTATCATTCTGCCCTCAGATGTATTACTGGTGACAGACATGATATCCGCCACTGTGTTGGATATCAACACAAGGTTGGATGGCCTTCTCTGGTTGAAACCTCACTGTTGGAATGGAATCTTGGAACCTATTCTACACGTTCAAATGACTGGTTGGTTCTTAGGGTTCCTCCAGTTTGCCCTGAACTAGAAAAGACTGCTTTTATTCTATATCTTTTTTATAATACTGTTCTTCATACAGTACTTGCTTCAGCTAATAAGGCATGACCTACGATATGTAAAGTCAATGGGGTCGCGGCTCCTGACCGAAGCCAACTGAATTTGAACTCCACATTGCACGCAAACTTTAGATTTCAGTTCACTTCAGTCAGCTTATACAGACAGGACCCTGACCCCACTGTAAGAAATCCTCAGAGGCTGGAGGGTGGGGGAGGAGCACACCACGAGGACATAGCTAGCTTCAGCTAATGGGACAGATAGCTTCGGCTAACAGGACAGGCTTCAGCTAGGGATCTAGGTGTAGAACACAGTGTAGTATCGCAATATACTGAATCGTGTTCCATGTATCGTGATATGCATCATATCGCTGGATTCTTGCCACAGTAGGACTTTCAAGTACTTTTCTAATCACTATTTCTTTTTTAAAGGGCATTTAAAAGGATACAATTCACTTTTAAATGCAGTTTTCTTCTAGAAATTCTTTTTTTATCCAATAGTTATGGCTTAAAACCAATTTTCCGACTATTAGTTACACTTTAAATTAAAAAAAAAATCTATTTCTTGATTCAGAACAATTTTATCACGGATGAACAAAACTTTCAATGCGAATAGTTGATTTGAATTTCAATGACATTTCAAGCACTTTTTTGTAAAAAAAAATCAAGCACTTTAAGCACTTCAAGGACCTTGTGCGAACTTGTTCTCTAGACGTGGCGAAGAAGACAGCACTCTGAACATACTGTTCTATATATTTACCCTGTAACAGTTCCTGAAGTGGGGAAGACAGCACTCTGAACATACTGTTCTATATATTTACCCTGTAACAGTTCCTGAAGTGGGGCTGGGCCGTCCAGCCAGTGACGCAGCCCTGGGCAGGGGGAGGAGTCGGGGGTCGGGTGGGCGGGGTTATGTCGGGCCTGGGTTTCTCGCAGATGAAGGCAAACTGCTCCGAGCACGGCTTGTCGTCCCAGAAGCCGCCGATGGTGCCCGTTGTCATGGCAACGCAGGTGCCGTCCCCAATATCTGGATAGAGGTTAGAGACCGGGGTTAGAGACTAGAGACCGGTGTTAGAGACCGGGGTTAGAGACTGGGGTTAGAGACTAGAGACCGGTGTTAGAGACTAGAGACTGGGGTTAGAGACTAGAGACCGGGATTAGAGACTAGAGACCGGTGTTAGAGACTAGAGACTGGGGTTAGAGACTAGAGACTGGGGTTAGAGACTAGACACTGGGGTTAGAGACTAGAGACCGGTGTTAGAGACTAGAGACCGGGGTTAGAGACTAGAGACTGGGGTTAGAGACTGGACACTGGGGTTAGAGACTAGAGACTGGGGTTAGAGACTAGAGACTGGGGTTAGAGACTAGAGACTGGGGTTAGAGACTAGAGACTGGGGTTAGAGACTAGAGACTGGGGTTAGAGACTAGAGACTGGGGTTAGAGACTAGAGACCGGGGTTAGAGACTAGAGACTGGGGTTAGAGACTAGAGACTGGGGTTAGAGACTAGAGACTGGGGTTAGAGACTAGAGACTGGGGTTAGAGACTCGGGTTAGAGACTAGAGACTGGGGTTAGAGACTAGAGACTGGGGTTAGAGACTAGAGACTGGGGTTAGAGACTAGAGACCGGGGTTAGAGACTAGAGACTGGGGTTAGAGACTAGAGACTGGGGTTAGAGACTAGAGACCGGGGTTAGAGACTAAAGACTGGGGTTAGAGACTAGAGACTGGGGTTAGAGACTAGAGACCGGGGTTAGAGACTAGAGACCGGGGTTAGAGACTAGAGACCGGTGTTAGAGACTAGAGACCGGGGTTAGAGACTAGAGACTGGGGTTAGAGACTAGAGACTGGGGTTAGAGACTAGAGACTGGGGTTAGAGACTAGAGACTGGGGTTAGAGACTGGGGTTAGAGACTAGAGACCGGGGTTAGAGACTAGAGACCGGGGTTAGAGACTAGAGACCGGGGTTAGAGACTAGAGACTGGGGTTAGAGACTAGAGACTGGGGTTAGAGACTCGGGTTAGAGACTAGAGACTGGGGTTAGAGACTAGAGACTGGGGTTAGAGACTAGAGACTGGGGTTAGAGACTAGAGACCGGGGTTAGAGACTGGGGTTAGAGACTGGAGACTGGGGTTAGAGACTAGAGACCGGGGTTAGAGACTGGAGACCGGGGTTAGAGACTAGAGACCGGGGTTAGAGACTGGAGACCGGGGTTAGAGACTAGAGACTGGGGTTAGAGACTAGAGACTGGGGTTAGAGACTAGAGACCGGGGTTAGAGACTAGAGACTGGGGTTAGAGACTAGAGACTGGGGTTAGAGACTAGAGACCGGGGTTAGAGACTAGAGACTGGGGTTAGAGACTAGAGACTGGGGTTAGAGACTAGAGACTGGGGTTAGAGACTAGAGACCGGGGTTAGAGACTGGGGTTAGAGACTGGAGACTGGGGTTAGAGACTAGAGACCGGGGTTAGAGACTGGAGACCGGGGTTAGAGACTAGAGACCGGGGTTAGAGACTGGAGACCGGGGTTAGAGACTAGAGACTGGGGTTAGAGACTAGAGACCGGGGTTAGAGACTAGAGACCGGGGTTAGAGACTAGAGACCGGGGTTAGAGACTAGAGACCGGTGTTAGAGACTGGGGTTAGAGACTAGAGACTGGGGTTAGAGACTAGAGACCGGGGTTAGAGACCGGGGTTAGAGACTGGGGTTAGAGACTAGTGTTATGTACTAGAGGCCTGGTCACTCCTGTGTCACCAGGGCAGGCAGGTGAGGGCTGCCAATTAGCCAATTAGTGCTGATTGGTTACCTGCTGGGGAGCTTCAAAGGCAGACCCAGAAACACACATGCACGGTCTGTGCCTAGTGAAAGAGCTGTCAGGTTCTTACAGTCCTTGTCCGTTGGGTTACCAGTACATTAGCTTATAGTTATATTAGTAGTTCCTTGGTTTAGTTGCATTTTTGAGTTAGAGCACAGGGTTTTGGTGTTGATTACACATAGGTTGCGTACCCATGAGCCAGGGTCGTAACAATTGGGCGCTCGTCCGGGATCTTTTACCCCTAGCACTTTGTTTGGTGATTTTTTTTTTGTGTTGCACGGGGTGTCATCATATTATGGTTTGGTTGGTGTTCGTTACACATGGTGTAACGTGGGGGCTGAGCCATTTTCATCAAACAGGTGAGTATGCCGTATTTGTTTGTAATTTGATGTGACTACTTATGCTGTTAAAATATATAGTTTAGTAGGCACCACATGTAGATAGGGATATTATTTTCTGGTTGTTGGTTAGCGTCCGGTGCACCGCGTACTCCTGGGGCGGTCAATGAAATGATTGTATATGATCTTTGACTGGTAGCAGGTGTGGTTGAAGAAAGTTAGGTCTACAGGGCATTAGTTTAAGGGTAGGTAGGTTAGGGCGGCCAGGAAACACAGGTAGTGTGGTAGGGCTTGATTTAGTGTTTCTTAGGGTAGACATGTGGTAGGCCGGGGTTTTCTGCAGTTTAGACGTAGAAGCATATGTGGTCACATCAGGTTAGAAGGCGCACCTGTTTGGAATATTTTGTTGGATTTATTTTGTTTGTTTAAGTGTTTGGTGAGCATACCTGGTAGCACCTAACACCCTGCGTGTATGACACGTCTATTTAGGGTGGGTGTGTTTTTTTTTATTATTTTTTGTTTGTTTGTGCAACCTGGAAAGGTGCGCTCCGTAGAGCTCACATTTCCACCGCGTCCCTTTATGGTTGTTATTATTGGCATTAGCATTCTTCATGGTTCTTCAGTGGTTCTTCGTTGTTCTTCAGTGGTTCTTTAGTGGTTTTTCAGTGGTTCTTTGGTGGTTCTTCGTGGTTTGTTAGTGGTTCTTAGTGACTGTAGGGTAAAGTGAGTAGCTTGTGGTGACTGGTACAGTAACGATGGCTACCATTAAGGATTTTGTTGAGAACCCCTCTGACGAGATGTTGGGAAGGTTTTCCAAAGAGCAGCTTCTGAAGCTTGCTGTGCACTACAATGTGGAGCTTACTGCCAGTGAGAAGCGGTTAAAAACGACTGCCTTGGGGACTTTGAGGGCTATACTCATTGAGGAGCAGGTGATTGTGGCAACGGTGGATGAGCTTCTTTTGTCTGAGGTGTCTCCACAACTCTCTGGTGTGGCGGAAGGTGTTGCCATCGATTGGGGGCCTAGGGAGTTGGCATTTAGGGAAAAGCAGCTACAACAAGAGCGTGAGTTTAAGGAAAAACAGCTACAACAAGAGGAGAGGAGAGATGAGAGAGAGCGGGAGCTTAAGGAAAAACAGCTACAACAAGAGGAGAGGAGAGAGGAGAGAGAGCACGATCGTGCAATGAAGGAGCTTGCATTTAAGCATGCTGCCTTGCAGGCGGGTTCTCTGCATCCAGAGTCACGTTCCGGGTTTGATGTAGGCAGGAATATTAGGATGGTGCCACCATTCTTTGAGAAAGACGTGGAAAGATATTTTCCCCTTTTTGAACGGGTGGCAACCACATTGAAGTGGCCTGATACCGCCTGGACACTGCTGCTGCAATGTGTTTTGGTTGGTAGGGCACAAGAAGCCTACACTGCTCTGTCCCTTGAACAAAGCGCTGATTATGAGCTGGTTAAAGCTTCCATATTGAGGGCTTATGAGTTGGTCCCCGAGGCCTATCGTCAGCGTTTTAGAGGTTATCGTAGGCAGGAGGGCAGTGGCGGACTGGCCATCGGGACGTTCGGGACGAATCCCGATGGGCCGGAACCAAAGTGGGCTGGTAAAAAAAAAAAAAAAAAAAAAAAAAAAAAAATATATATATATATATATATATTTTTTTTTTTTTTTTTTTTTTGGGGGCCAGTGTGTGGGCCACTAATGTGGGCCGGTGTGTGGGCCACTAATGTGGGCCGGTGTGTGGGCCACTAATGTGGGCCGGTGTGTGGGCCAGTGTGTGGGCCAGTGTGTGGGCCACTAATGTGGGCCAGTGTGTGGGCCGGTGTGTGAGTCGGTGTGTGGGCCACTAATGTGGGCCAGTGTGTGGGCCAGTGTGTGGGCCAGTGTGTGGGCCAGTATGTGGGCCGGTGTGTGGGCCAGTATGTGGGCCAGTGTGTGGGCCACTAATGTGGGCCAGTGTGTGGGCCGGTGTGTGAGTCGGTGTGTGGGCCACTAATGTGGGCCAGTGTGTGGGCCAGTGTGTGGGCCAGTGTGTGGGCCAGTATGTGGGCCGGTGTGTGGGCCGGTGTGTGGGCCAGTATGTGGGCCAGTGTGTGGGCCGGTGTGTGGGCCAGTGTGTGAGTCTGTGTGTGCTTTTGTTTTTGTCTTGAATGAGACATGAGACATCAGTGAATGAGATTCACGTTTCCTCCCAACCGCGAGTAGGTCTAGAAGCGCAGAAATGGAGAACGAAAAAAAAAAAAAAATGGAGCTGAAAAAGCTAGAATAAAAAAACAAAAATTGCTAGTAAAAGACGCAGAACAATGTTCTAAAATTACAGACATGTTTAGTAGCGGAAGGGCTCTCGTTAGAGTAGCTGCTGCTGCTAATAATGATGAAGTTCAAGTGGAAGGAACCAACAGTAACATGACAGGTGCGTGCAGTAGCCTAGTGCATATTCTACTGTTGGTGTCTGCCGGTTCATGAGGGCTAGCTAGCCTATACTAGCTCTTGCAGTGATTTCAGTCATTCTATTACAAGACAATGTGCTTTCCGTATTCCTGATTCCTTACAGCACGTGGACAT
>NC_140175.1:87612183-87654440 GCF_963971535.1 Notolepis coatsorum
CATCCAGTAGAATGAAAACGTTTATAAAAGACACCTAGATCATGACATTACTTTTCAAATTGTGTATTATAATGTGTATATTTTAGTGATGTCCGATATTATCGGCCTACCGATATTGGCATTAAAATGTGATATCGGAAATTATCGGTATCTGTTTTCAAAAAAAGAAAAATTAAATATTTTTATTTTTTATATTTATTTAACCTTTATTTACCCAGGCAAGCAAGTAAGAACAAATTCTGATTTTATTTATTGTCAAAAGTATGCATAATGTTGTGTTAATTCCACAACAAGAGATATGTAATGTTAATTACCTGAAATTATTCGTTTTTTGGGGGGGAAACCCTGCATATATTGGTATCGGTTGATATCGGTATCGGAAATGTAAGTGTTGGACTATATCGGATATCGGTAAAAAAGCCAATATCGAACATCCCTAGTATATTTGTATCTTCTTCCTTACTGCCCCCACTACTGGGTCCATCACTACTAGCACAGATTTCAACTTTATTTTCAATTCTAGTGAAGATAACATGTTTTTCTCTATTGGATGAAATGGTGCAGCGATAAAAACATTGTATTCAAACATTTTATTCAATAAAGCCTCAACAAAGAGTTGGAACAGCATACAGAATATAGATGTGATGTCAGTCTGAATCAGAGCATTCTCTGCCTCATTGAATTCTGAAGAAAATCAGATTCCAATGAACCCTCAAATTCTGAAAATGGGAGTAGTCACCACTCACCAACTTCCCCATCTTCTCTAGTCACCCCCACACCTTCTATTTGACCCATGACTTCTCAGCAGAGCCCAGACAAAACTTCCCTTTTCCTATCAACTCTGCTAATACTGAGTCACTATTGAGAGAGAGAGAGAGAGACTGAGAGAGACTGAGAGAGACTGAGAGACTGAGAGAGACTGAGAGACTGAGAGAGACTGAGAGAGACTGAGAGAGACTGAGAGAGACTGAGAGACTGAGAGAGACTGAGAGACTGAGAGAGACTGAGAGAGACTGAGAGAGACTGAGACTCTTGGAATGGGTGTCTGGGAGGAAGTGGGGGGTCTTTCGATGTTGATTAAACGGCAAGCAACTAATGTCATGAGTGCCAAATTAAAGGACAATAAATCCAATCTAACTGAAATTGTGTAGCACAGACCTTTCTATGGATCAAAACCTCAATATTATTATGGTGTAGTTAATACTTCATGTATCCTTAATCCCTAGGCTAATGAGGCACTAAGATGTTACTAAAAAGTAAAAAGCCAAAGTAATGGTATATGTATGTGTGTGTGTGTGTGTGTGTGTGTGTGTGTGCACTGTGCACGAGTGCACATCTAGGGGCGGGGTGTAGATTTGGTCTCCCTGATGTTGACTCCTTAGCCACAGCCTTGGGTTGTTTAATACTGGACAAGTGTTTCATAACGGCCGTTGTGTGGGCCGGTTTCGGGGCCGGTGCGTGGGCCGGTGTGTGGGCTGGTGCGTCTGAATGTCCCGGGCTGAATTTGTGTCCCAGTCCGCCACTGCAGGAGGGGCAGTCTTATGTTGAATTTGGAAAAGAGAAGGAGAACCTGTTTGACCGGTGGTGCACCTCGCAAAAAGCAGAGTCAAGGGAGCAGCTCAGACAGTTGGTTCTCCTAGAGGAATTTAAGAGGTGTGTTCCTGATAACGTTTCCACACATCTAAATGAGCATAAGGTATCGAAGATAGCCGACGCTGCTGTCTTGGCTGATGAGTTTGTGTTAACACACAAATCTGTCTTTGTAGAGGAGGGCCGTGTGGAGTCCAGGGGTAGTAGGCGTCCTTCTCAGGGGAGCCGGTTCCCGGCACCCGTGTCTGCTGGTCGGTTTACTTCGACTCCTAGGCAAGGTGGCTCTGCTAGTGCATTCCCAGAGGGGGTTATCTGTTTTTACTGTAAGGAGCCTGGTCATATCGTTGCTGGATGCCCTGTGCTTAAGCAGAAAATTTTTAAAACGGTGGCTCTGGTAGAAATCATAGACAGGACACCTATGCCGACATTCTCAGGGCCGGTTGCCAAACACCCAGATACTAGGTGACTTGGACTCACACCTGTCGTACTTACCACTTCCTGAGCGTACGGATGTGGTGCGCCTACTTAGACAGCATACACGTTTGTTTTCTGATGTCCCTAGTCGTACTAATGTACTCGAGCATGACATTGATGTTGGTAGTGCAGGGCCAATTAAGCAACATGCCTATAGGGTGAATCCGGAAAAACGAAGGATCTTGAGTAAGGAAGTAGACTATATGGTGAGACATGGCATTGCGGAGCCCAGTTCTAGTGCGTGGAGCTCCCCCTGCCTGCTTGTTGATAAGCCAGACTGCACTCATCGGTTCTGTACTGATTTCCGTAAAGTTAATGCAGTAACCAAGCCGGACTCGTACCCTCTGCCTCGGATGGACGACTGTATCGATCGGGTGGGTTCAGCAGCCTTTGTAAGTAAATTGGATTTGCTAAAGGGATACTGGCAGGTTCCGCTTACTCCGCGAGCACGTGAGATATCCGCTTTTGTCACACCAGAGAGTTTCTGCCAGTATACAGTGATGGCCTTTGGCATGCGAAATGCCCCAGCGACGTTTCAGCGGCTAGTGAACAAGGTCCTGGGCGGGGTAGCGTTCTGTGAGGCATATCTGAATGACCTGGTTATCCACAGTTCCTCTTGGTCACAACATGTGGAGCATCTGGCCGAAGTGTTCAAGCGGTTGGGTGATGCTAACTTGACAGTTAACCTTGCGAAATGTGAATTTGGACAGGCCACGGTTACCTACCTGGGTAAGGTGGTTGGACGTGGGCATGTGTGCCCCATTACAGCTAAGGTGGAGGCTATAGTGGGCTTCCCTGCTCCCATCACCAGGCGGGAGTTAAAGCGCTTCCTAGGTATGGCAGGGTACTATAGGAGTTTCTGTAGGAACTTTGCTTCTGTTGTTGCCCCTTTGACCAATCTGCTCAGTCCTAAGGTACCTTTCGTGTGGACTGAGACTTGTCAACAGTCTTTTGAGAGCATCAAGGGTATTCTGATTAGCGCTCCCGTTCTGTCAGCTCCCGATTTTCAACTGCCATTCAAGTTGGCAGTGGATGCTAGTGACCTCGGTGCTGGAGCCGTCCTCCTGCAAGAGGATGCATTAGAGGTGGAGCACCCAGTGTGCTACTTTTCTAAAAAGTTTGACAGGCATCAACTGCACTACTCTACTATAGAGAAGGAGGCGCTCGCTTTGGTTCTTGCCTTGAACCATTTTGATGTTTACGTGGGATCCTCCAGTTTACCCCTTGTTGTGTATACAGACCATAACCCTTTGGTTTTTCTTCGCAGCATGGTGAATTCGAATCATCGTTTGATGCGATGGAGTTTGTTCCTCCAGGCGTATAACTTGGATATTCGCCACATTCGTGGGAGGGACAACGTGCTAGCAGACGCCCTCTCACGATCGTAGTACCGGTGTTTGTGGTACCCGTTATCGCTGTTGTGGTAGAGGCCCTGACAACTAAGGGGTCACAGTTGTTTTTGTTTTGTTTATGGGTTGTTGTGTAGTGGTTGCCTCTTGGGCAACCAGTTTGGTGGGGGAGGTGTTATGTACTAGAGGCCTGGTCACTCCTGTGTCACCAGGGCAGGCAGGTGAGGGCTGCCAATTAGCCAATTAGTGCTGATTGGTTACCTGCTGGGGAGCTTCAAAGGCAGACCCAGAAACACACATGCACGGTCTGTGCCTAGTGAAAGAGCTGTCAGGTTCTTACAGTCCTTGTCCGTTGGGTTACCAGTACATTAGCTTATAGTTATATTAGTAGTTCCTTGGTTTAGTTGCATTTTTGAGTTAGAGCACAGGGTTTTGGTGTTGATTACACATAGGTTGCGTACCCATGAGCCAGGGTCGTAACACTAGAGACCGGGGTTAGAGACTGGGGTTAGAGACTAGAGACTGGGGTTAGAGACTGGGGTTAGAGACTAAAGACCGGGGTTAGAGACTAGAGACTGAGGTTAGAGACTAGAGACCGGTGTTAGAGACTGGGGTTAGAGACTAGAGACTGGGGTTAGAGACTAGAGACCGGGGTTAGAGACCGGGGTTAGAGACTAGAGACTGGGGTTAGAGACTAGAGACCAGGGTTAGAGACCGGGGTTAGAGACTAGAGACTGGGGTTAGAGACTGGGGTTAGAGACTAAAGACCGGGGTTAGAGACTGGGGTTAGAGACTGGGGTTAGAGACTAAAGACCGGGGTTAGAGACTAGAGACCGGGGTTAGAGACTGGGGTTAGATACCGGGGTTAGAGACTAGAGACCGGTGTTAGAGACCGGGGTTAGAGACTAGAGACCGGGGTTAGAGACTGGGGTTAGATACCGGGGTTAGAGACTAGAGACCGGTGTTAGAGACCGGGGTTAGAGACTAGAGACCGGGGTTAGAGACTGGGGTTAGAGACCGGGGTTAGAGACTAGAGACCGGGGTTAGAGAGAGTGTTTCAATTGCATGATGTGGACCAGGGAGGAGAAGAGGACCGATGCTACAGATGTGAGGATAATGGATATATAATAATATTTAAATGTTTATATGCAATAAGATAAGATAATCCTTTATTGATCCCCTTGGGGAAATTCACGACCATTCAATAGCAACATGTTTGAGTGGTGCCCTCGACGACACGTGTCTCTAGTCGGCCTGACTTCTCCCATGCTCCAGTCGTTCATTCATAATAATAACTTTGATGATCACAGAAAAACATGACTTAACCAGTAACTAAGTGATAAACTGCTGTTCAGCCTCGTAACCAGTAACTAAGTGATAAACTGCTGTTCAGCCTCGTAACCAGTAACTAAGTTATAAACTGCTGTTCAGCCTCGTAACCAGTAACTAAGTGATAAACTGCTGTTCAGCCTCGTAACCAGTAAGTGATAAACTGGTGTTTAGTTCCTTGACCAGACAAGGATGGTGTGGGATATTTGTGGATATCCTGAAGAATGTACTCAGTCAACCGAGATCAAGATAATAAGGTTTATTATCCAGACAGATAGAAATATACACATAGTATTTAGAGAGAGAATGGCTGAGGCTCTCGCCCCAGGTGATCAGCTGAAATGACCCAGGTAAAGAGACCTGGGTTGTTCTCGGGAGGAGCCTTATATAGTTAAAAGGGGGGGGGATGTGGTCCCATTTGATAGGTCAAATGGGTGGGGGGGGGACACAGGATAGGGGAGAAAGGGGAGGGGAATGTCTTTACATGAGGGAGTTGGGGAATCATTATATTATTCCACAATGGCCAGACTATAATGTGTGTGTGTGTGTGTGTGTGTGTGTGTGTGTGTGTGTGTGTGTGTGTGTGTGTGTGTGTGTGTGTGTGTGTGTGTGTGTGTGTGTGTGTGTGTGTGTGTGTGTGTGTGTGTGTGTGTGTGTGTGTGTGTGTGTGTGTGTGTGTGTGTGTGTGTGTATATATATATATATATACCTGGCTGTTCTCTGTCCCAGTGGGTGAAGGTGAGGGGCATGCCGTTGTCCCAGATGTAGTCCACCCCTCCCCCCGTCGCTCGAGCCCTCAGGCCGATCCACCACAGCCCGGTCTTCCCCGTCAGCATCACGGTGAAGTGGGACTGCTCATAGCTGCAGGGAGACCAGTTAATACAGCTGTCAGTGGAGCGGACAGAGGAGGGTCTACCTGCAAACCACTCTAACCAAGTCTATCACTACGCTGAGTCAAGTCAAGTCATGTGTTCCTTCTAGGGATGCTCGATATTGGCTTTTTTACCGATACCGATATAGTCCAACTCTTAATTTCCGATACCGATATCAACCGATACCGATATACACAACATTATGCATACTTTTGACAATAAATCAAATCTGAATTTGTTCTTACTTGCTTGCCTGGGTGAATAAAGGTTATAGAAATGTAAAAAAAAAAGAATTTAAAATTAAAAAAAAATGTGAAAACCGATACCGATATTTTCCGATATCACATTTTAATGCCAATATCGGCCGATAATATTGGTAGGCCGATAATATCGGACATCCCTAGTTCCTTCATTAATCCCCTCAAATTCAAGTGTCATAGCAGCATGGGGGGGGGGGGTACAGGTAGGGTAGGTACATAGAATAATAGAACATAGAACAAAGTGCAAGTAATAATGAAAATAGACCACCGCAATACTTCCGGGATTCTGAGAGCGGGGGGAGAAAATGAATGAATGTGGATGAGAGCCGCAACATTAAGTGGTTGTAGCTACGGCTGTGGGGGCGCTGGAGACAGGACCCAATATACTTTTATACGACTGAGTCTCCTGAACACGGAGCGACCAATTCCAAGTCGATTGGCACTTTCTCTGCCGAGCTATAATTACTTTTCCGCACCTACTCCTGAACTACGCATGCGCAGATTGCCCAGGGAGTCTAGGTTCATCAATCTGCGCATGCGTAGTTCGGGAGTAGGTGCGGAAAAGTGACTATAGCTCGGCCGAGAAAGTGCTGATCGACTCAGGCGTATAAAAGTCTATTGGATCAGGTCTCCAGCGCCCCCACAGCCGTAGCTACAACCACTTAATGTCAAGGCCCTCATCCACATTCATTAATTTTCTCCCCCCGCTCTCTCCTCCATGTATGACGGAATGTATGTATCTCTCGCTCAATGTAACGCGGAAGTGCAGTGGTCTATAGTGGTAACAGTAGTAGTAGTGAACAGTAGAGGGTGGCAGGCTTATGTGGTAATAGTGATGATGGTATACATGGTCCAAACCGTGGTAACACACTGCAGAGTCCATGCAGTGTTCATGTTGCAGGTCTGCAAAATACATCTATACAGACAACATGCCTTCACCTTAGTATAAGGTCACACCCTTTCTATAACCACCACTCTACACTCTACCCTCTCTGTTTATACCTATTAGAGGCAGCGATGGCCTAAAAGGTTAGATAACTGCGCTTGTGACCGGGCAGTTGCTGGTTCGATCGCCCAGACCAGCAGAAAGAATCTGGGCAGGGAAGTGAATGAATAACTCACTGAATAATAATAATGAATGTAATGCTTGAGCAAGGCACTTAGCCCCCCCAAACTGCTCCAGCTGCTCAGCGGATAACAGTGTCAGACTGTGGTTGTACTGGGCAGCTCCTAGTGGTCAACTGTGGTTGTACTGGGCAGCTCCTAGTGGTCAACTGTGGTTGTACTGGGCAGCTCCTAGTGGTCAACTGTGGTTGTACTGGGCAGCTCCTAGTGGTCAACTGTGGTTGTACTGGGCAGCTCCTAGTGGTCAACAGTGACAGACTGTGGTTGTACTGGGCAGCTCCTAGTGGTCAACTGTGGTTGTACTGGGCAGCTCCTAGTGGTCAACAGTGTCTGACTGTGGTTGTACTGGGCAGCTCCTAGTGGTAAACAGTGTCTGACTGTGGTTGTACTGGGCAGCTCCTAGTGGTCAACTGTGTCAGACTGTGGTTGTACTGGGCAGCTCCTAGTGGTCAACTGTGTCAGACTGTGGTTGTACTGGGCAGCTCCTAGTGGTCAACTGTGGTTGTACTGGGCAGCTCCTAGTGGTCAACTGTGTCAGACTGTGGTTGTACTGGGCAGCTCCTAGTGGTCAGACTGTGGTTGTACTGGGCAGCTCCTAGTGGTCAACAGTGTCAGACTGTGGTTGTATGTCAGACTGTGGTTGTACTGGACAGCTCCTAGTGGTCAACAGTGTCAGACTGTGGTTATACTGGGCAGCTCCTAGTGGTCAACAGTATCAAACTGTGGTTGTACTGGGCAGTTCCTAGTGGTCAACTGTGGTTGTACTGGGCAGCTCCTAGTGGTAAACAGTGTCAGACTGTGGTTGTACTGGGCAGCTCCTAGTGGTCAACCGTGTCAGACTGTGGTTGTACTGGACAGCTCCTAGTGGTAAACAGTGTCAGACTGTGGTTGTACTGGGCAGCTCCTAGTGGTCAACCGTGTCAGACTGTGGTTGTACTGGGCAGCTCCTAGTGGTCAACAGTGTCAGACTGTGGTTGTACTGGGCAGCTCCTAGTGGTCAACAGTGTCAGACTGTGGTTGTACTGGGCAGCTCCTAGTGGTCAACTGTGTCAGACTGTGGTTGTACTGGGCAGCTCCTAGTGGTCAACAGTGTCAGACTGTGGTTGTACTGGGCAGCTCCTAGTGGTCAACTGTGTCAGACTGTGGTTGTACTGGGCAGCTCCTAGTGGTCAACAGTGTCAGACTGTGGTTGTACTGGGCAGCTCCTAGTGGTCAACAGTGTCAGACTGTGGTTGTACTGGGCAGCTCCTAGTGGTCAACAATATCAAACTGTGGTTGTACTGGGCAGCTCCTAGTGGTCAACTGTGTCAGACTGTGGTTGTACTGGGCAGCTCCTAGTGGTCAACTGTGGTTGTGTGTGTGTGTGTGTGTGTTGTGTGCGTGTGCGTGTGCGCGTGCGCGTGTGCGTGTGTGTGTGTGTGTGTGCGTGTGTGTGTGTGTGTGTGTCAACACTCACATGTCTCCGATGTGGAGCAGGGAGCCGTTCAGTTCTTTACAGAAGTCCTTGGCGTCAGACCAGGTCCTGGGCATCTCCTCCGTCCAGTAGCAGGAGTAGCCGTACGCATCCCAACCCTGACAGACGGAGAGTTCAGCTTACATCAGCGATACATCAACTCTAAAGAGACACTAGCAAACTGAACAAGCTGGTGAGTAAGGCTAGCTCCGTGGTGGGAGTCGAGGTGGTCAAACTAGAGGTGGTGGCAGATTTTATTTTATTTTATTACGGATCCCCATTAGCTGGTGCCATGCTAGTCTTCCTGGGGTCCACACAAAAAAACATACAAAAACAATTACCATTGCAAAACAGAATTATTAAAAGTCAGTACTCAACACACAATGCACAATGAAACTAACAATTAAGATGGCTAAAATTACATGCAAGCAAAGAAACAGAAAACTAAAAAACAAAACAAAATACTTTATACAATATATATATATATATAATATACAATTTAAGATTGTTTTTAAGAATTGCTTTCAGGATGCTTATCAATGTTACTAAAACATCAATTTCACCATACACAGTCAATTTCGCAGAGCAAATTTCACTCAAACTGAGCAGAGAGGAGGACAAGAAGGAAGCTGGCTGCTATCCTGGAGAACCCCTCCCACCCCCTCTATGAGGAGCTAGCCAAGACGAGGAGCACAGACTCAAGCCCCCCGACACTCAACCAACCATCTCGGGTCAGCTTCCACAACCGTGGGCATGTACTGCTGCCAGCAGCTGGAGAACTAACGACTGCAGAACTCAAGGACTATTAGGCCACTGTGTGTCTGACTCTTAACCACCAAAACCTGCACCAACGTATGTACCTGTATGACGTATATCATGGGAGATAGGGTACAGACCCTCACCTTCCCCTTGTGTATACTGTTTATCTTTCTCATATTTCTATATTCATATTTAATTGTATTTCCTATATTTATGTCTTTCATCCATTGCCCATACCTCCCCTATGACGCCCACATTTCCCCAAGGGGATCAATAAAATAATATCTTATCTTAGTATTATATACTGCAGCATGGGTCGTGCAGATGCGTCAATGAGCATCGTAGTTCTCGGTGTGTCTCGGAGTATGAGGTTGGGGGTAATGAAGACAGTGAAATAATAAATGTGCATTGTGAGGAATACAGTATGTCTTTCTAAATCTCATCCTACCAAGTAAGGAGATAGAAGATATGATAAGATAAGATAAGATATTCCTTTAATGATCCCCTTGGGGAAATACTGTAAATAAATAAAATAAAAAGGCATTGTAAACAATATAATTGTATATTAACTTATACATATATACAATATAATTAACTTAGAAGCAGGCTTCTGTACTACCTGAGGACATCCGTACACGGTGGGCCTGACGGAGGGCACCGCGTAGTGAGCTTTGGGCGTCTTGCAGATGTAGGTGTTGAGCTCGGTACAGGCGACGTCATTCCAACGACCGGTCTGGGCACCGGGAGACAAAGCAGGCGAGGGTTAACTTTGTATTTGGTTTTAAGTTTAAGTTTATTTATAATTTTTTTTACCCAGGGACAGTGCACACATTAATCAACATCTTCAGTTTCCACATCAATGTAAATGTGCCAGAATGCTAGTGTTCATCTGTAGTCCCTGCTGCCTACCATGCATGTCTTCATGGTGTGGGAGGAACCCAGAGCACCTGGAGGAAACCCACGCGAACACAGAGAGAACATGCAAACTCCACACAGAAAGGCCCCCTGCTGGGGTTCAAACCCAGGACCTTCTTGCCGTGAGGCAGCAGTGCCAACCACTGTGCCGCCATGCCGCACAGTTTGCATTGGTATCTTTCACATTACCATCTTGGATTGCAGATGATCATTTTGCACCTTTACATACAGTACAACTCTGAAGTGTGTGTGTGTCTCTGTGTGTGTGTGTCTGAGGGACCAGCCATGTCTCCCTGCTCCGCACCTGGTGCAGCATCTCCACACAGTCCTCGTTGAAGCCCTCGTGGTTGTTGGGCTCCCCCGGCGCCCAGTGGGTGAAGGTCACCAGGTGTTCGTCAGACCAGATGAAGAAACCGGGCACCGTCAGGTCGTTCAGACCGGTCCACACGTCACTGGTGGCTGAGGGAGGCGACCGGGGGGGGGGGGAGGGATGTAATGATTTGGTTTATTATAAAATTATGCAAATAATATACAGACAGTGTGCAAAGTTTTTTTTAAATACATGAAAGAAAATATGATTTGAGAGACATTTGTAAATGTACTGTTCAAAAAGCTAAGAAAGGGATTAAAAGGAGGTGTATTTCTATTGTTGGGTTTAACTTGTGGAACAATGCTGATATACATTTAATAATGAGTCATTCGCTTTTGTTTTTTTATAAGAAAATGGGTTGTATAGCTTTTTGAAGATTACAAATGTGAATAATTTATATATATATTTTTTTATAATACTGTTTTGGAGTCTTCATTTAGTTAAGAATAAATATGACAGGCATGTATAAGCATTATGCTTCAGTCTGTACCTTTTCAGTCACTGCCAAATCAAAGATGGTTGAATGATTGTGCATAATTGTATTGTGTGTGATGACTGAATAAAACTACTACTACTAGGGCGGCCGTGTGGCGCAGCGGTCTAAGCGTCTGCCCACCACCACAGAGACAGTGGGATCGAATCCAGCTGTGGTGCTTCCGGGTTGGCCGACCGTCCATACTAACACAATTGGCAGTGTTAGAGGGTGGGAAAACCCGGCGAGGGTGGGTCCTGGTTGTTGTAAAACAGCGACTCCTACAGATCGGTCGGGGCGCCTGCACAGCAAGGGAAGGATCCTGGGGGAGGTAGTGTGACCTTCCACACGTTACACTCCCCCAGTGAGAGTCCACGCTGCCAGGTGAAAAGAAGTGGTGGGCTGGCTACACATGTGTCGAAGGAAGCATGCGATAGTCTCCGCCCTCCCAGACCGACGGTAGGGGGCAGAGCACGCAACGACCAGGTAGGGGATTGGGAATTGGCATAACGACTAACATTGGGATGAGAGAAAAACGGAAATATATATAAAAAAAAATAAAAAATTAGTCCCTATCTTCCCACAGCCCTATGTTCCCACATTTCTAAGATTTCTCTCAAAATAAGGCCCTATGTTCCCACAGCAGCCCAATGGTCCCACAGCCCTATGTTCCCAGACAAACCCTCTACCAACAGCGGACAATTGGATAATAGGTTGGGTGTAATTGGCTACCAAATTAAGAGAAAGGGGGATAAAATCAGATACAAATTTATGAAAAAAGGAAATGTGGGAACATAGCCCTGTGGGAACATAGGCACGCTCCCGAAGAGACCTGCTGCAGAAGTAGAGGTAATGTAATTATTACAATGTTACTGACTGTTTTGACTGACGATACGTCTTAAGCATCGGGTATATTACTGTGCATTGTTAGGTCCACAGAGCGAAACATAATAAAATCGATAGCGATTGTGTGTGTGTGTGTGTGTGTGTGTGTGTGTGTGTGTGTGTGTGTGTGTGTGTGTGTGTGTGTGTGTGTGTGTGTGTGTGTGTGTGTGTGTGACTCCACGCAATATCTTGTAATTGCTGCTACCATGCGCGTTAAGATGTGTTCTAAAAATGTATTTCCCTAAACAAGTACTCGAGCACTACTCGAGTAACTCATGCGAGTACTCGATCTGGGAGATCATTACTCGTGCCCATCCCTACTGTGCTATAGATGGAGCTCCTCCTGCGTTCTACCCCATGTCCATACCCTGGTAGAGGTAGCTCTCCAGCCAGCTCTGCTCCGTCATGGAGCGGATGGACACCAGCTCTGCCTGGACTCTCCTGCAGGCATGCTGGGCTTGATGCCAGGTCTTCTTCTCTGCAAAAGGCTTGTAGCAGAAATCGCCAAACTCGTACCAGTCCGGCCCAGAACACCGGAGCTCTACAGAGCAAACAGGTAGGACAGGGTTTAGAACCTATGATCTGCACTGAACCCTTTTCAATGAAGAACCGTGTAACTCTGTTTTGAAATGGTTTGGACAGCCCATGGATTGGCAGTTGTAAAGTCAGTCCAAATCACTTTGTTAGCAGTGTGAATGTGATACAAGTACTCAACCTCCACAAAAATACCAAAACCAACAATGCATTTCTTCTACTAAATAATACTTATTTCAAGTAAGTATGGTCCCTCCAGCCAACACGAGGTTGTAGCTCATAATAATAATAATAATAATAATAATAATAATAATAATAATAATAATAATAATAATAATAATAATAATACACTTTAATTTTAATTTTTAATTTGTAAAGCACCTTTCATACAAGAATTGCAGCCCAAAGTGCTTCACAGACTAAAATGTGCATAAAATTGGCATAAATATAGACAGGCATAAAATGAGCAGAGAATTGACAAGATAAAAGCAAAGCATGCATTCATACATTATCACAATTGCGCTATGCATCCTATCAATCGATCGATAATATGCTATGAATTAACAAGTTGCTAATCTGTATCCATTAGCTATTATGCTCCATGTTGCTTCGCCACCCCATACGCTCGGACCCCAGTCACAAATGAGAGGCGCCTCATTTGATCGATAGTGTGATATGAATCAGTGTAGTAGTCATATAACTCCATTGCTTTCCAAACAACGTTATAACAGGGTTCCCACAGACATTGCAAAATGAAATTCAAGGACTTTCACATACTTTTCCAAGCACTATTTTTCATTTTAAAAGGGCATTTAAAAAGATACACTTTTAAATGCTGTTTTTTATAGGAAAGAAATCGTATCCAATATGTATGGCTTAAAACCAATTTTCGACAATTAGTTACACTAATTAAATTCTTGATTCAGAACAATTTTATCATGGATGAACAAAACTTTCAATGCGAATGGTTGATTTGAATTTCAATTACTTTTTAAGGACCTTGTAAAAAAAATTTGCTGTTTTCAAGGAATTCCAGGCCTCGACTTTCTTTTGTCAAAAACCAAGCACTTTAAGCACTTCAAGGACCTTGTGCGAACCCTGTAACAAGTCACAGAGCCGTACTTTTTGTTTTGGTCAATAAAACGTATCACTGCAATGAACGTGATCTTACTTTTTTCCCAGAATGACTTTAGGAAGTGACAGCGATCGCCTCTGAGACCTTTGCAGTGCAGGTAGACTAGAGGAGATTGCTGTCACTGCATACAGACATTCTGGGGAAAACCATGACGCTCACATTCGTTGCAGTGATGAATTATACACAAAACAAAACAAAGAGTTATATGGTTCTTCATAGATATTCAATTGCTATGTGAACATTACTGTTACGAAGGATCAGATTAAACCGAGTATATATATTTATTTATTGATATATATTGAATAGTATTTGTATATCGTTTGATATCCCTTGTATATTCCTTGTACATATACACGGAATATCCCTTTAGCCTACTATAGCCCATAATAGTTCATTCTCCTATTGGACAAAGGACCAGGCGCCAGGGGACCAGCCCCCGGAGTCAAGTTCAAAGTTACCGACAAGACATGTCTGTACTAGCCCTGGCCCTGCCCAGGGATACGGTGACAGAAATGAGAGTGGCACTATTTGTTCACCGTGCATATAAATATGGCGCAAGTGAATATGGAAGCACTTAGTCTTAGTCAGAAACTTAGTAACCAACGTGAAGCCTCACCCACGATACGACGTGCGGTGAAGTATGGCCTGTTTGGCCCCAGAATAGCATTGAGACCGCGTGCGAATTAATAACTGAATTGTCAGAGTTTGGCACTGTACCGTCGAGTGCGACGTATTTCTATTAAGTTAATAATAGTCTATTGTGTATGGTGCATCGTGCGGTTAGAGTTCTAAAGTGACCAGCATCTCCAACGCTTCCTCGTGTTAGCTAGATTCTTATCCAGGCTGGGCCGACCACATGGCGCTTTCATCCGAGGAGATCTAGGCGAGGACCGAATGGACATGTACACTGGATTACCTACCCGACGTCTGCATAGCCCTGTGCGGCTGGAATATATATTTGCTTTGGTACTGTGATTTGTGGAGCGGATAATCGCCGACGCCTGTGAGTGTTGGATTTACCCCCGAGAGGAGTCAAGGTCGAGTCGGCGCTCAGAGAGACTGAGGCCGCCTAGCTTTCTTCACTGTGGAGCTACAGCCTACAAGAGAACCAAGCTGTATTCGTCTGCGGATCAAGAGTCTATCGCACTGTCTTCTGTACTCGAAGTCTCCCTAGATATCGTTGACCAGACGTTCTACTACCGACAGCTCTCCTACCCCCCTTGCCGGCTTACAACCGGGAGGACCCCTTCCAGTATATCCCGCTATATCATTAAGTGTACCATAGATATAATTCCCTAAGAGCCAGGTTGTATACTTGCCTCCTGCGTAACCAGAGAATGGACATTCAGTGTTGATTTGCCTACGAATACTCATTTGCCTTACAAGTGCAATCAAATGTAATATAAGTATCATATGTACCTTTTGCTCCATTAAATACTTGATTAATACCTTTGACTGGAACCGATTTCATTGTGGGAAGTGTTCATCATATTCATATATTGTGTACTGTATGGCCAGTAGTTAAAGTACATAAAGCGGTAGTGGTTTAATGATACCATACTTATCAATACAGTCAGGGAATTGTACCCCTCAGTTACAATTGGTCCTTCGAGCCGGAGGGTAACTAGTGTAATATTAATATAGTGGTATTAATATTGAAATGGCCTATGATGAACACTCCACAAAACGGTCCTCCTAAAGTAGATCGCCCGCAGCGTAGACGGCAGCCACCTCAGTACTTAGAGGATTACGCTGCCAGTATACTACCTAGCCTTCTACAGACGGTAAACGCGGTAAAAGTAGAAAGTAAAATTATGTCCGACCCTATCAACCAGGATACCCCGACCACAGAGGCCCTAGTGGGTTCTAATGTAACTGACCAAGCTCACGGTGGGGACCAGGAGGGAACCGACACGACTTTACCCCCCGCCAAGACCGAAGAAGTAGTCCCCGGAGAGCTCCGGGAGGAAGACAACCCTCCAGAGATGGAACTCTGCACGGTACAAGATGAGGAGAGCGCCGCGGAGATAGAGCTCCAGGACTCCCCGCAGGAGAACGCATCTCCAACGAGTACTGCCAGGAGCGGATCACCTCAACCAGCGTCTTCCCCCAGCGAGGCGGACAAGATGCTGGCACAGGCGTTCCTCGCCAGCCTAGCAGCCTCAACAGAGCGCGATCGACTCCAAGCACAGACGCTTAGTGAGCGCGAACATTCTTCCATGGAAAGAGAACGCATTCAAGCGCAGCAACGGAGCGACGAAGATCGTATACGTCTAGATATTAGACGCCTTCAGACGGAAGAGAATATGGCAAGAGACCGGGCCGACACCCAGCGTGCCGCTGCCGGTGCCCAAAGAGAAGCAGAGCGCGACAGAATACAAGCGCAGCTAATGGAGCAGCTGATCGCCAAGGCAACACCCCCTCCCTCCGCACGGGGTTCCAGGGCCTCGTCAAGACACGGGTCAAGGGCACCCTCCCCTAACCGATCAAGCGACCCTGAACTCGACCACCAGAGAGAGCCTATACCCCCCTCCGAACCCCTTCCCCGACCGGTCCCAGTGAGACCCAGCTACAAGGAAGGAACGGCGTACACCGCGGAGAGGCTAAATAGACGACTACAGGATCTAGATGACCTGACAGAAGAAGAAGAGGGAGAGGAGGAGAGTCAAGCCCGACAGCAGCACAGTACTCCACAGGACCAGGAGGTCCAGTACAGCCCAGGCTCTACCCCCGCGGCTCTGCGCTACAGACCCCCGACTCTATTCACGGGTGAGCATGACGCACGACCAGTCCCGAGGAATAGCACCTGGATACGCGGGCCATGGTACCCTGCCGGTACCAGCCCACCGAGAGGCGTAAGAGGAGACTCGCCTAGGAGGCCTCTCTTCCAACGCTCACCGATGTGCCAGCCATCTACGGCGTCATACATTGGCACACCGACGTTTCCAGACTTCACCCATGAGAACCGAGCACAGTACACGGAGTTACGGATGTGCTTAGAGACAATGATGGTTGACGTAGCTGATGAACGCCACAAGTATGCTATCCTATTGAAGCACCTCAAGGTGCCCCGAGCGCACAACATAGCGCTGGCCTATGCCACCTCTACTACCCCATACACAGCGGCTCTAGCAGCGCTCGACCAAAGATATGGACGCATATGGGATTACGTAATACAAGAGATAAGGCATATTGACCGCCTACCCCCAGCAACAGACAATCGCTCACTAGACGACCTGTCTATCAAAGTACAATCCCTGGTAGGGATGCTGGGGGCGCAACGAGAAAAGGGTATGCACGAACTATACGCAAACTCTAATGTCGAGAGGATTTTAGAGAAGCTGCCGCCCGCCCGACAAGAGCGCTTCAGGCGGCAAAGAGACCACCGTGATCCTAACGGTCCCGAGCCATCCCTCCTAGACCTAGCCGACTTCCTGGCGAGAGAAGTCAGCAGCCTACGATTGGATACGTTCGTGCGGAGCACACCAAGCTCCAGAGAGGGACCTAGGAGAGCAAACGATGGCCGAAGATTGGTGACTGTCATGCACCAATCAGAATCAGTACCGAGCAGCAAGAACCACAGTACCCCCTCGATGAAAGAGAAGTGGAAGATGGTGTGCCCGTACTGCGAAAAGGAACACTGGTTGTCACAATGTGACATGTTCAAGAAGATGACCGCTGAAGAAGTGAGTCAATGGATAAAGTCCAACCGACGCTGTTACCGATGTGCGCGCAGTCACATGGCAGCCGATTGCCGCTTAAAGAAGAGGTGTAGTCGGTGTGACGGAGCCCACCTAGATGTCCTACACGACAGTAACAGAAGAAAGCCTGCACCTTCCAGCAGCACAAAGGCAAGTGTTATGTACATTGACCCCGCCAGCAGCGGGGGCGCCCAGGTGCTCTTAAAGGTGGTCCGCGTAACACTGAGTTACCAAGATAAGGTCATGGACACTTACGCCGTCCTTGACGACGGGTCAGAGAAGACCCTTCTCCTCGCGTCCGCTGCGGCCCAGCTGGGGCTGCGGGGGAGCGAAAACCAGATGACGATTCGGACAATAAGAAGAGATCTAAAGACGATAAAGGGCGAGAATGTCTCCTTCACTATCGCAGCAAGCGGGCAGCCAGAGAGACGGTATAGGATTACTAATGCTTTCACCAGCCAAGAAATAGGCCTATCACAGTACACCTACCCCATCGCCAAGCTGATGGATAAATATGTGCACCTGCGCCAACTACCTATCCCGCTCATAGACGGTGCCACCCCGACCCTGCTGATAGGCTCCGACCATGCAGACCTCATAGTCCCGATAGACCGGGTCCACACAGGATCCAGAGGCTGTCCTGCAGCAGTCGAGACCCGCCTAGGATGGACATTACAAGGCCCCCTCGCTAAGTCTCTTAACCGAACAGCAGCCACTAACTGCCTCCACTCCAGAGTGACAGAAGAAGACACCACTCTCCTACAGCACGTCGAGAGGCTATGGACACTAGAGACAATGCCCTTTAAGAACGAAAAGAAAGACATTCGTTCCAAGGAAGACATTTACGCTATAGCCCTCCTCGAGCAAGGGACAAAGAGAGTCAACGTCAACGGAGTGATGAGATACGCAACTCCACTCCTGAGGCGAGAGGGTATGCCTACCTTTCACGCCACAAAAGAAGCGACGGAGCGGTATCTATTGAACACAGAGCGGCGCCTAGCCAGAGACCCCGCTCAAGAGACTGTGTACCGCGCTGAGATTAACAAGCTAATCACAGCGGGACACATAAAGAAAATTGACATTAAAGAGGCCGATCAGACGACCGAATCATGGTACGTGCCGCACCACAAAGTCCACCACAACGGCAAGGATCGTATTGTGTTCAACTGCAGCTACCAGATCGGATCACAAAATCTGAATAAAGAGCTCTTGCCCGGCCCAACACTCGGCCCCTCTCTACTAGGCGTGTTACTACGTTTCCGCCAGGACCAGGTGGCCATTAGCGGCGACATCAAAGGGATGTTCCTGCAGGTGAGACTAGTGGAGGAGGACAAGCCCCTGCTGCGGTTCCTATGGAGAGAGAGGATCGGGGATGAGCAACCAGCCATCTATCAATGGGAAGTCCTCCCTTTCGGAACCACATGCAGCCCATGCTGTGCTACGTTTGCACTGCAAAAACACGTCGCAGAGGACCCAGCAGCAGATGAAGAGGTCCGACAAAGTGTAGGAAATAGTTTCTACGTGGACAACTGTTTGCAAAGCATCTCGACGCCAGAAGAAGCCGAGGCTCTTCTACTCAAGCTCCGCGCCTCCCTGATCAAAGGCGGCTTTGATCTCAGGCAGTGGGCCAGCAGCGACCCGCAAGTATTGCGCAGCCTCTCCCCCGAGGACAAGGCAGCGAGCAGCGAGACCTGGATGGCGACCATCCCAGGAGAAGCCCAAGAAATGACACTAGGACTAGTCTGGCGCTTCAAAACAGACTCGCTCCATTATAGACACAAACCCCTGACCAAGGAGCAGGGAAGGTCGACGGCACTACCGACCACCAGACGGAATGTATACAGAACACTCGCCAGACAATATGACCCGTTGGGATGTATTCTACCTTACACCACCAGGGCAAAGATGATTGTAAGAGCGTTATGGGACAAGGACCAGGGCTGGGACGACCCCATACCCGAACACCTTGCATCCACATGGAGAGAGTGGGAGACGGAACTCCGCTCACTCCCAGGTGTTAACATACGCCGCAGCTACTTCCCACCCACAGTGAGGCCAGAGACATGCAAGATGGATCTACACGTCTTCAGCGACGCCTCCGAAGTAGCCTACGGTTCGGTGGCTTACTTGCGTGCCCGAGAGGAGGGAGGAGAAATACATACTGCTTTCATCCTGGCTCGCTCAAGAATAGCCCCACGAAAGCAACAATCTATCCTGCGTCTAGAGCTCTGCGCAGCCCTAGCAGGAGCGCAGCTCGCCACGTTAATCCAACGTGAACTCACCATTCCGGTGCAAAGAACAATCTTGTGGTCAGACTCCACGACAGTACTCACATGGATCCGGTCTGATTCGTGCAGATACAAGGTCTTCGTGGGAGTCAGAGTCACAGAGATTCAAGAGTTAACAGAAGTAGCGAGCTGGAGGTATGTGGACACAAAACACAACCCAGCTGACGTCATCACCCGGGGAATGTCCCTGGATGACCTCACCCGTCACAACCTATACAGTGACGGACCAGAGTTTCTCAAGCTCCCGGAAGAAGAGTGGCCTACACCCACCCCACGGGAGGCGAGTAAAGAGGAGGCCGAAAACAAGAAATCTATGTTCTGTGGATTGAACACACTCGTCTCCACAGACCCCGACATAGACGATTGCCTCACCCTAGAGAGTGCGCAGCTAAAGACATTTCTGTGGCACCACCCAGAGGTTCAGCCCACTACTGACATTTCAGCAGCTGACTACGAAGAAGCAGAACTTCTTCTACTACAACGAGCCCAGAGAGACTCGTTCCCCGACGAGCTAGACTGTCTACAGGGAGCAAAGCCCGTCCCATCAGACAGCAGACTGCTCCACCTAGCACCCGAGAGCGACGCCCATAGTCTCATCAGAGTGGGTGGTCGTCTGCGGAGAGCCCCAGACTTACCGGATGACGTCAAGTACCCGATAGTCTTGAACAGCCGACACAAGGTCACAGAGCTGATCATAAAGAAATACGACGAGGATGTGCACCACGCAGGGGCAGAGAGAGTCTTCGCGGAGATCAGACGTCGTTATTGGATACTGCAAGGGAGAGAAGCAGTGCGGCGCTTCCAGCGAACCTGTCTAGACTGTCGTAAGTGGCGAGCACAGCCCAGTATACCCCGGATGGCAGACCTACCTCCCTGTCGCCTCCGACTCGGCGACAAGCCCTTTCACTCCACCGGTATGGACTGTTTCGGCCCGCTGTATATAAAGAAAGGAAGAGGAACCGAGAAGCGGTGGGGTATTGTATTCAAATGCATGACCACCCGAGCGATACATATCGAACTCCTTCCAACCATGAGCACAGACTCATTCCTTATGGCCTTCCGAAGATTCACATCACGGAAAGGAAAACCGTCTACATTATTGTCTGATCACGGGACAAACTTCAAAGGCGGAGAAAGAGAGCTGAGAGAGAGCTTCCAAGCTATGGGCCCAGAACTTAAGACCCACCTCGCTCCATCCCAGATTGACTTCCAGTTTAATCCCCCGAACGCACCTCACTTCGGTGGAACCTGGGAACGAGAAGTACGTTCCATCAAGACAGCCCTGTACGCCGTGCTTGGGGCCCAGACCGTGGCGGAAGAAGTCTTAATGACAGTCCTCACGGAGATCGAGGGAGTATTGAACTCAAAGCCCCTCGGTTACGTCTCAAGTGATGTAGCAGATGTCGACCCAGTCACCCCCAACACACTCTTGATGGGGCGGCTGGACCCCGCGCTACCCCAGACAATGTACAGGCCTGAAGAAGCGAACGGCCGAAGAATGTGGAGGTACAGTCAAGTATTGGCTGACAAGTTTTGGAACAGCTTCCTACTCCACTACCTACCGTCTCTACAGACCCGCCAGAAATGGGTAAAAGAGAGAGACAATTTGACAGAAGGAACAGTCGTCATGATTATCGACCAGTCACTACCCCGAGCTATGTGGCCGGCTGGCCGCGTAGGCAAGGTGATCACCGGTGCCGACGGAAAGGTCCGAGCAGCTGAAGTGCTCGTCCAAGGGCGGACCTACACCCGACCCGTGGCGAGGCTAATAGAACTGCCAAGGCTCCCCGATACTATCGATGACGACCATGACCCCATGACTTTGTGAATTGACTGACCCTCACAGCAGACATTGAGTAGTGGACAGTGCGGTTAATCTGTCTCTGCTTAGCTAATTAGGTGGGACTAATTAGGGGGCGGCTGTTACGAAGGATCAGATTAAACCGAGTATATATATTTATTTATTGATATATATTGAATAGTATTTGTATATCGTTTGATATCCCTTGTATATTCCTTGTACATATACACGGAATATCCCTTTAGCCTACTATAGCCCATAATAGTTCATTCTCCTATTGGACAAAGGACCAGGCGCCAGGGGACCAGCCCCCGGAGTCAAGTTCAAAGTTACCGACAAGACATGTCTGTACTAGCCCCGGCCCTGCCCAGGGATACGGCGACAGAAATGAGAGTGGCACTATTTGTTCACCGTGCATATAAATATGGCGCAAGTGAATATGGAAGCACTTAGTCTTAGTCAGAAACTTAGTAACCAACGTGAAGCCTCACCCACGATACGACGTGCGGTGAAGTATGGCCTGTTTGGCCCCAGAATAGCATTGAGACCGCGTGCGAATTAATAACTGAATTGTCAGAGTTTGGCACTGTACCGTCGAGTGCGACGTATTTCTATTAAGTTAATAATAGTCTATTGTGTATGGTGCATCGTGCGGTTAGAGTTCTAAAGTGACCAGCATCTCCAACGCTTCCTCGTGTTAGCTAGATTCTTATCCAGGCTGGGCCGACCACATGGCGCTTTCATCCGAGGAGATCTAGGCGAGGACCGAATGGACATGTACACTGGATTACCTACCCGACGTCTGCATAGCCCTGTGCGGCTGGAATATATATTTGCTTTGGTACTGTGATTTGTGGAGCGGATAATCGCCGACGCCTGTGAGTGTTGGATTTACCCCCGAGAGGAGTCAAGGTCGAGTCGGCGCTCAGAGAGACTGAGGCCGCCTAGCTTTCTTCACTGTGGAGCTACAGCCTACAAGAGAACCAAGCTGTATTCGTCTGCGGATCAAGAGTCTATCGCACTGTCTTCTGTACTCGAAGTCTCCCTAGATATCGTTGACCAGACGTTCTACTACCGACAGCTCTCCTACCCCCCTTGCCGGCTTACAACCGGGAGGACCCCTTCCAGTATATCCCGCTATATCATTAAGTGTACCATAGATATAATTCCCTAAGAGCCAGGTTGTATACTTGCCTCCTGCGTAACCAGAGAATGGACATTCAGTGTTGATTTGCCTACGAATACTCATTTGCCTTACAAGTGCAATCAAATGTAATATAAGTATCATATGTACCTTTTGCTCCATTAAATACTTGATTAATACCTTTGACTGGAACCGATTTCATTGTGGGAAGTGTTCATCATATTCATATATTGTGTACTGTATGGCCAGTAGTTAAAGTACATAAAGCGGTAGTGGTTTAATGATACCATACTTATCAATACAGTCAGGGAATTGTACCCCTCAGTTACAATTACATTGTACATAAAATATGTTTTCATTTTTATATGTTGTTATAAAATGAGTGTGTTAGGCCTATAAGCATTATGTCAGGTGGGATTAATAATAATAATAATAATAATAATAATAATAATAATAATAATAATATGCATTCTGACTCACCCCCATCTGCAAATGTGTAAGATACTGCATAGTTCCCATCGTACCTGGAGAAATAACAATTGTTATTGATTCAACTTATTATTATCTGCATTATAATTTCATTATAACTTAAAAAATATATATATCAAAATATGAACCGTCTTTTACTCTTATGCACTTTGCTACCAAGTAATCTATTGTGCCTATTTTACTACCTACTATGCTGATATGTCTATACTACTATGCACTCAACACTGTTTGATGAATATGGAAGAAATGAATATCATGATAATCAAGAGGATTTGAAAAAATATTAAATATCACAACATCTGCTTACATTATGCAACATCTTGTTAAATGATTAAATTTATGTAATTTTCAAATGATAATCCCTCAAATATTTCAGATCTCACTCTGTGAGAAATATGCGTGCTTGTTGTCATTCATTTAGACAAGTGTATCATCACCATATGAAAGAGACAGAGATCATATTGAAGCTTAACATAGCCCTCTACTGGCATGTAGTGGTACTACTGTTTTCCCACTGTGATGATGAATAGTGTTACTACACACACACACACACACACACACACACACACACACACACACACACACACACACACACACACACACACACACACACACACACACACACACACACACACACAGTGGGTGAATGTGAGTAAGGATTTCCTCAGATAATGGTAGACGCAATTGATAAGGTTTATTAAGGAGAATTGGCTGGAGAGACCCAACGGTCTCGTTACGGGCTTCTCTCAGACAAGGGAAACGTTGGTCTTTATAGGTCATAGGGATGGTATTTATTGATTAATCCCCCACTGCACTGTTTTCGTTTCTTGTCTGTGTTGGTGTTTGTTTACTGTGAAAAAAGAAAGAATGCATACACTGTATTGCTGCAACAATTACCAATGTGTTTTACACAAATGGCTCAATAAAGGAATCTGAATCTGAATCTGAGAGTCCCAGGTGAGGGAGACAATTGGATTGGATGGGGGGGGGGGGGGTGAGTTAGGAGGAAGGGGCATGGTTTGGGGCGTGTCTCTACATTTCGTAGCCGCATTTCTGCAGACCCCTCTCTGATTGGTTGATCTCCATTTCTGCAGACCCCTCTCTGATTGGTTTAGCTCGTCACGCAGTAAAAGGCGGATGTAATGTTATCATATCAATCGCGTATAACGTTATTTCACGTGACTTCGCGGTTTATTCATAACGTTATGCACATTTCACAACACAGCCAGCTGTCAGAAACTGTACATTGTAACGTTATGTTATTCCGCGGCCTGCCCATTTGATGTTCCCAAATCATATTCAGAAAGTATCACAGAGACTTCTATTGACCAAGGAATTAGTTATTATTAGTAAGACACAACATTTCCGTAGCAATTGACCACCAGACTCTTTCTCTTAAGGCATTAACTGGGTTAATTAATATAAATGTTATATTGTAACTGTCTAGTTACACATTGGTTCCGAAACATGTATGTTCCAGGCTGCAATTAAAACTTTGAATCTGAGAGAGCTCTGGTCAGCGAAGCCGGCGAGCGATTATTATTGGTTTTTAATGACAAACCAATTACATAAGCCTATCCAACATACAGTATGTGTAAAGGCACACACAACATATTCCAGTTAACGGTATATTTTTTTAATGATTCGTTATGGCGTAATCAATACTTCCATGCGTATAAATTGCGTTTGCGACCTCCATGTTTTGGGGCTATTCATCAGAAAACTCGGATCCGGGATTCGGCTCCCATCCGTCGGGCAAGAACTGTGGGTTTTCAGCCTCTCTCTCTGGAGCTTAACAGAGTTTTGACTCCTGGCTAGAGGAGCTTGTCGCGGCTCATGCGCATGCGTGCGCTCGGCCAATCAGAGAGGGGTCTGCAGAAATGGGCTCAACCAATCAGAGAGGGGTCTGCAGAAATGCGGCTACGAAATGTAGAGACGCTGGTTCGGGAGGGTTGAAGGTGAGGGATGAAAGGTGAATGGATGGGGGAGGGTTGAAACATGGCTGGGGATTGTTGGGAGGGTACTAATCTGCACACACACACACACACACACACACACACACACACACACACACACACACACACACACCACACACACACACACACACACACACACACACACACACACAGAGACTGGGGAGCTCTCTGGCTTGAGCCCACATACTGCCTGGAGGTGATGCCGTTCCTGGTGGAACCTGTATAGAAGTCCTGTCCTGGTTCCTTCAGCACAGTGCAGTCTCCTCCCACCTCATTCAGAACCACGCCTGCATGGATAGCTGCTGCACAGAGGTTAGAGTCCTGTCAGAGAGAGAGGGGGGGGGGAGAGAGAGAGAGAGACCACAGAGAGAGAGAGAGAGAGGGGGGGGGAGAGGAGAGAGACCACAGAGAGAGAGGGGGGGAGAGGGAGAGAGACACAGAGAGAGAGGAGAGAGAGGGGGGAGAGGGAGAGAGGGAGAGAGAGAGAGAGAGACAGAGACAGAGACAGAGAGACAGACAGAGACAGAGAGAGAGAGAGAGAGAGAGAGAGAGAGAGAGAGAGAGAGAGAGAGAGAGAGAGAGAGAGAGAGAGAGAGAGAGAGAGAGAGAGAGAGAGAAGAGAGAGAGAGAGAGAGAGAGAGAGAGAGAGAGAGAGAGAGAGAGAGAGAGAGAGAGAGAGAGAGAGAGAGAGAGAGAGAGAGAGAGAGAGAGAGAGAGAGAGAGAGAGAGAGAGAGAGAACAGAGAGACAGAGAGGGGGGAGACAGAGAGAGACAGACAGACAGAGAGAGAGAGAGAGAGAGAGAGAGAGAGACAGAGAGAGAGAGAGAGAGAGAGAGAGAGAGAGAGAGAGAGAGAGAGAAGAGAGAGATAGAGAGAGAGAGAGAGGGGGGAGACAGAGAGGGAGAGAGACAGAGAGAGAGAGAGAGAGAGAGAGAGAGGGGGGAGACAGAGAGGGAGAGAGACAGAGAGAGAGAGAGACAGAGAGGGGGGGAGACAGAGAGGGAGACAGACAGACAGAGAGAGAGAGAGAGGAGAGAGAGAGAGAGAGAGAGAGAGAGAGAGAGAGAGAGAGAGAGAGAGAGAGAGGGAGACAGAGAGAGGAGAGAGAGAGAGAGAGAGAGAGAAGAGAGAGAGGGGGAGACAGAGAGGAGAGAGACAGAGAGAGAGAGAGAGAGAAGGGGGAGACAGAGAGGGAGACAGACTATAGACAGTACTATAGATGACTTGACCCACACGTCAAACAGACTGCTATGGTGCTTCAGGAGCACAATGAGGATCCTAATAGATAAAAGATAAATCCATTGTTGTTGTTTTTTTCAAATTTAGATCTGAAAGGACATGATGTGTTTATGTTGTGATGCTGATGAGATGAACCACTCACCCCTCTATACACTGCAGTACCAAACACGTTGATAGGGCACTGTGGCACATCCTGCTGGACAATGTACACTGGAACACACGCATCAGCACAAAACATTCCACTGAGATATGAAATAATACATCATATATGGAGAGCACCACTTATAATAATGACTTTCTTTTTGTCCCGAAGCTACTGTGTATCAGTAGTGCTGATATGAACGCTTTTTGTTTTCACAGTGTTGAAAGTTTACTTTATTTTCATTATTATAATTATTTATGTTCAGTAGACTGAATTGCTGAAACGCTTAAAAAATAGAGGGGAACATAAAACAAACCATAGAGACGTAGTTACAAGAATACATGTAAGCAGACACAGACGTTACTAACACATAGACATGCTGTAGAGCAGGGTTCTTGTAGAGCAGGGGTTCTCAAACTTTTTTATACCACAACCCCATTTTATTTAGCATTTTCTTTGGCGACCCCACACTTACAATTAACACGTTGTTGAACTTGATCCTGCATATTTATTAGAATGTGTAATTACAACACTACAGTATGTTGTCAATACACATTTAAAAAAAAACGAGGCATATTTAGCCAAAATATGTTGCCAGAATTTTTTTAAATTTTTTTTTAAATATATTTTTATTTTTTACTTGCCAATGTGCGACCCCACTTTGGGTCGCGACCCGTAGTTTTGAGAACCGCTGCTGTAGACACGTTCAGACAGCTGCAGCAGCCACAACACATCAGCAGAGCAACAAAAGCCTTTCGTGTGCCACCTCAAGTATAAAAAGAGTGGGGGTGAAGAGGCTTGTGAAACACTAAGTACTATTGGACTGTGCACTGCGTTGGGAACAGAGCTGCTCCTCAGATGGCTGGAGGGGCCTTGATGGACCGTTACCGTCTGCCAGAAGGAAGCAGGACAAACTATCACTCTACGTTTGACTCACGTCTTACGGTCACTCTCAAAGTTCAAGTTGGGTTTGTCGAAGCATTGTACTGCGTCTGTCGGGAGAAAGAGAAAGACAGGCGGTGTCATGGATGAGAGGCGCTTCACTCACAGTTCCTGCGAGGCGCCGCGAGAGGCACAGCAGCTAACTGTGAGCGAGTTACTGTAGATTCAATTAGATTACATGAAATTACATTACATTCAAATGTATTGTCATTATACAGCCCAAGTACAGTACAACAAAAATAAGTTTGACATCCAACCAGAGTGCAAATGTAACAGTAAAGTGCAATAGTAACATCAGGTGATTGAACTGGATATAAAATATTCAAATTAGTACTACCGAGTAATAGTGCTAATCAGATGTATGTACAGAGTTGTAGTATTAATATGTACAGTGATACAGGTATAAAGACACTATGGTAGTAATTCCAACTAGCCAGCAGTGTAACTAGTAAGCGTAGGTAAGAGATATGTACAGATATAGATATAGTATGTAAAAAGGATTATATGAGAGAGTTACTGGAGTAAACATAGATCTAACACATCTGGTATGGTCATCTCCGTCTGCTGTCCCTCTCCACCCCTTCCTGTGAATATTAATGTTAGACTACAGAGGTTAAAGGTCTTTGAGGTCACATACCAGTCTATGTTATTGTTGTACCAACGTAGGTTGTAGCTCATGTAAACCAAAACATGAAAGGTTTTTGGAGAAGGAGGGAAGTTGTACCACATGTGGAGATGAAACCGATACTTTGTTTGTCTTGTTACAAAAAAATACCTAAGAAATTAACATCAGCTCTCTTCTCCTCTCTCACTCTTTTCTACCCTTATCTATCGCTTACTCTAAGGCTATGTTCACACTGCAGACGACAGTGGCCCAAATCTGATTTCTTTGGTAATATGACAGATTTTTCACCACAATGTTGATATGAACTGGCGCTGCTGTGGCGCTGCTGTGATGGCTGCCTTTCTGATCGCTCCGACGAGACTGTGCTTTATTTTGTTAATTTTTATAGTATTAGGAGTTTTATTTGCACCAACTGCTGGTGCATTATATGTGTATGACCGTCAGTCAATCATTGACATTGGATTAAGGAAAACTTACCGTTTGGATTGCTCTCTGGATCGGATCGCTGAACAGCAGAAATGGCCTGCCGAGATCCTTTGTTATGCCGGCCACGGACAAAAGCCGCCGCGAAGACGAGGAAAGAGAGCCGGGGTCCGGAACAGACTGAGGTCCAAACGACACAGAACCACATTGCCCAGCATATTGTTGGCCAATGTGCAATCGATAGGAAACAAATTGGACGACATCAGAGCAAGGATCCAATTCCAGAGGGACATTCGGGATTGTAACGTCCTCTGTTTCACAGAAACTTGGCTGAGTCCAGATGTCCCGAATCATGCAATAGAACCGGCAGACCACTTCTTCGTTCTACGAAAAGACCGGACGGCATTAGAGTCACTAAAGAAGAAAGGAGGCGGCATTGCCTTCATGATAAACAAGGAGTGGTGCGATTTAGGCAACACAAAAGAAATGTCTAACCACTGCTCCCCAGACCTGGAGTTTATCACGATAAAATGTCGACCCTTCTTCCTCCCAAGAGAGTTAACGTCCATCATCCTCATCGGAGTGTACATTCCACCACACGCGAACACTGAGGTCGCACTTTCAAAACTTCACGACGAGGTAAACAAACTCCAGGCAGCTAACGTTGACGCGGCCATTTTGGTCTTGGGGGATTTCAACAGCGCGCGTCTTAAAAAGGTGCTGCCGAATTTCTATCAGCATGTGACCTGTCCCACCAGAGGCGAGAACATATTAGACCATGTATACTCGCAATTTAAGAATGGGTACAAGTCACAGGCTCTTAGTCCATTCGGTAAAAGCGATCACGCAGCAATTTTTCTTTTGCCTAAGTACAAACAGTGTCTCAAGCGAACGCCGGTGGTCTCGCGAGAGGTTAAGCGTTGGACCGTGACGTCAGTAGAGTCACTCCAAGCAGTGCTGGGAAGCACAGAATGGAGTGTACTCCGTGATAACACAGCCAATATTAACGAATACACCGAAACGGTGATTGACTATGTCTGTACTCAGGTAGAAGTAATAATCCCCACCACCAAAATTAATATCTACCCAAACCAAAAGCCCTGGGTAGACAAATCCGTCCGTGAGGCTCTGAAAGTGCGCACATCAGCATACAACACCGGGCTGGTGACAGGCAACATGGAAGAACACAAGATGGCAAGATACAACGTCAGGAGAGCAGTAATAGAGGCAAAACGGCGTTACAAGGATAAAGTTGAACTTCAGTTTGAACAGGCTGACTCTAGAGGCATGTGGCAGGGCCTCAGAACAATGACAGACTACAAAGGAACCCCCCTCAAACTGAACAGTGACATCTCCTTAGCAAATGATCTCAACTCCTTCTATGCGAGGTTTGAGGCTGTGAATAACAACACCAGCCTACAAACCACGGCAATGGGGGGGGGGGGGTCTGCTGATGGAGACTCAGTGTTCAGGGTAACAGAGCATGAGGTGAGACGGATCTTTAAAAAAGTGGATATCAGGAAGGCAGCAGGACCGGACGGCATCCCCGGCCGCGTCCTAAAAGTCTGTGCCGACCAACTGGCCCCGGTATTCACTGACATCTTCAACCTGTCCTTGGAACAGGCCGTCATCCCCACCTGTCTGAAGAAGTCCACCATCATCCCTGTACCCAAAAAATCTACGCCCGCTTGCCTCAACGACTACCGCCCTGTAGCCCTCACCTCCATAGCCATGAAGTGCTTTGAGAAGCTAGTGAAGGGCTACATCTGTTCCTCCCTCCCAATCAACCTGGACCCTCTGCAATTTGCATATCGCCCCAACAGGTCCACGGAGGACGCCATAGCCCACGTGCTGCACACAGCAGCATCACATCTGGACAAGAGGAAGGGGAACTATGTGAGAATGCTGTTCATCGACTACAGCTCAGCATTCAATACCATAGTCCCCTCCAAACTCATAGCCAAGCTCAGGGACCTGGGCTTGAACTATGACCTGTGCCAGTGGGTCCTGGACTTCCTGACGGGCAGACCCCAGGTGGTAAGAGCCGGCAACTGCACCTCCTCATCCATCACGCTCAACATAGGGGCCCCCCAGGGCTGTGTTCTGAGCCCCCTCCTCTACTCCCTGTACACACATGACTGCGTAGCACAGCGGAACAACAACACCATCATCAAATTTGCTGATGACACAGTAGTGGTGGGCCTGATCTCTGCCAACGACGAAAGGGCCTACCTGGAAGAGGTAGAGAACCTGTCACAGTGGTGTCAGGAGAACTGCCTCTCCCTGAACGTCAGCAAAACAAAAGAGATGATTGTGGACTTCAGGAGGTCGGGGGTCAAGGACTACAGCCCCCTCAGCATCGACGGGGCACCAGTTGAGAGAGTGAACAGTTTCAAGTACCTCGGAGCCCACATATCCGAGGACTTGACATGGACCACACACATTGACAGTGTTGTGAAGAAGGCACGACAACGCCTCTACTTCCTCAGGCGCCTAAGGAAGTTCCAAGTCAGTCAGAAGATCCTTAGGAACTTCTACTCATGTACAATAGAGAGCATCCTGACCGGCAACATCACCTCCTGGTTTGGGAATAGCACTGCACAAGACCGTAGCAGACTACAAAGAGTGACACGTTCAGCCGAACGCACAATTAGAGGGGGGCTTCCCACCCTCCAGAACATTTACAACAAGCGGTGCAAGGGGAAGGCTAAGAGAATTATTAAGGACTCGAGCCACCCGAACAACTGCCTCTTTGAACTGCTGCCGTCAGGCAAGCGATACCGGAGTCTTATGGCGAGCACAGAAAGACTCAGAAGGAGCTTCTATCCCCAGGCCATCAGGCTGCTAAACGAACAATAATCGCTAAACGAACAATAATCACTATGCAACAACCATCAAATGCACACAGCACACACACCCACACGCACACACACACTCACTCAAACAAACAACACACTGCAGCACCCACTCTCCACACTTTAGATCACACAAACACACTTACACTTTATATTTATTGATAAAGGATTTGCACTACAACTCGTACACCTACTGTGAATTGTACCTAAACTGCACCTCGTCCATTTATGCCTTGCACTATATAGTATTGTATATTAGTACACTGCACAGTATTGTATATTGTATGGTAACTACGTCTACGAACATTGTACATATGTCTAAACTGAACACTGTGACCTCTTTTTTTTTTCTTCTAATTTTTACTATGTTTTTATTTCATACTTATCTTGTCATGCACAGTCTCTGGAGCGCAACAGTAAGAAGCATTTTGTACAAAAGTATTCTGTACTTCTGTATGACAACTATTAAAGAAACTTGAAACTTGAAACTTGAAACAAATCACATGGAATCTGATCTTTACAATTCTGATTTGGGCCACTTTCCTATGTGCTCCTAAATCAGATACAGGTCTGATTTTTATTTTTATTTTTTACAGTGTGACCTCAGTCATATCAGGATACATGCAACTTTTACGTCACTAGTCTAGACCCTGGCGGGAGTCACGCTGTGAATACAAACATGGAAGACAGCTGTGATGGAGGTGGTCAGTAGAGGGACCATATTACATGGGAGGAGTTTACCATATTATTTGGGGTGATATTTCTGTACATGCAAACATTTATTTGTGCACGTGGGTCAGTTAAAATAATTATGTAAACAGCCAAACAGAAAGATCGGAACTGAGCAATACATCAGAATTTAACCTATTATATTATATATATATATTATACCTGTATGCTGTATCACTGTACATATTAATACTACAACTCTGTACATACATCTGATTAGCACAGTTACTCAGTAGTACTAATTTATATATTTTACATCCAGTTTAATCACCTGTACGTTGTATATTACTATTGCACTTTACTGTTACATTTGCACTCTGGTTGGATGCCAAACATATTTTCATTGTACTGTACTTGTGCTGTAGGATGACAATACATTTGAATCTAATCTGGGCGCTGCTCACAGTCAGGTCTGCACCCCAGCAGCTCAAAGCGGAGGCCTGCCTGTGTGTTGAACTGCAGCGGCTGGATCCTGATGAACCTCGCCGACACAGGGGTCCCCAGCAGCTGCGTCTCTGGTGTGTCCCGGTCCACTGAGCCTGGGAAGAACTGGGTGAGAAAACAAGACAATATTATAGATGCAGCTTTGGTGTAATTGGGTTGCTACAAGGAACAGCTTGGACTGCGGTTGATTTCCCGTTGCACTGTTTGTGGAACAGACGAGAAAATCTAATGTAAAAAGAATAATAATGAAAAAACACACAAAAAACGACTAACCTTCGTACTGTCTTTTATTATTATGCACTTTGCATAATTCGTCATCTATACTACTATACACTCAAGACTCAACACTGTCCTTGCGTGGGGGGCTCGCTACGGGGGGTCCTGGGGGTCCCGGTGTCGTCTCGGACCCTCCGTGGTGCTGCATGTCTTCTCATTTGACCGCTGTTGTGTCTGTCTGCTTGAGTGTTTGGAGTCGTCGCCTTGCTGCGTGGCTACTTTGGCGTCGCTGCAAAAGTCCTTGGGTGCGTGACGTGTCATTCCTCCGTGGAGTTTGGGGGTGGGAGCGTGGAGTTCGCTGGTTTCCTCGTGGTGGCGAGGTCGCCGGGACCGGGGGGAGATGGGGCGGCCCGCGGGGGTGGCACTCTCATCGCCGTGCATGGCTGTTTTGACAAACAATATCACTTAACCTTACCTCCTTCCTGCTGACTTGTTGTACACAACTTGTAAGTTGCTTTGGATGAAATCGTCATATGGTACCTCTGGTGATAATATGGTACCTCTGGTGATAATATGGTACCTCTGGAGATAATATGGTACCTCTGGAGATAATATGGTACCTCTGGTGATAATATGGTACCTCTGAAGATAATATGGTACCTCTGGAGAAAATATGGTACCTCTGGTGATAATATGGTACCTCTGGTGATAATATGGTACCTCTGGAGAAAATATGGTACCTCTGGTGATAATATGGTACCTCTGGAGAGAATATGATACCTCTGGTGATAATATGGTACCTCTGGTGATAATATGGTACCTCTGGTGATAATATGGTACCTCTGGAGAGAATATGATACCTCTGGTGATAATATGGTACCTCTGGTGATAATATGGTACCTCTGGTGATAATATGGTACCTCTGGTGATAATATGGTACCTCTGGAGAGAATATGGTACCTCTGGTGATAATATGGTACCTCTGGAGAAAATATGGTACCTCTGGTGATAATATGGTACCTCTGGAGAAAATATGGTACCTCTGGTGATAATATGGTACCTCTGGTGATAATATGGTACTAATATGGTACCTCTGGTGATAATATGGTACCTCTGGTGATAATATGGTACCTTGGGGCCTCTGGAGATAATATGGTACCTCTGGTGATAAAATGGTACCTCTGGTGATTATATGGTACCTCTGGTGATAATATGGTACCTCTGGTGATAATATGGTACCTCTGGTGATAATATGGTACCTCTGGTGATTATATGGTACCTCTGGTGATAATATGGTACCTCTGGTGATAATATGGTACTAATATGGTACCTCTGGTGATAATATGGTACCTCTGGTGATAATATGGTACTAATATGGTACCTCTGGTGATAATATGGTACCTCTGGTGATAATATGGTACCTCTGGTGATAATATGGTACCTCTGGTGATAATATGGTACCTCTGGTGATAATATGGTACCTCTGGAGAGAATATGATACCTCTGGTGATAATATGGTACCTCTGGTGATAATATGGTACCTCTGGTGATAATATGGTACCTCTGGTGATAATATGGTACCTCTGGTGATAATATGGTACCTCTGGTGATTATATGGTACCTCTGGTGATAATATGGTACCTCTGGTGATAATATGGTACCTCTGGAGAGAATATGGTACCTCTGGTGATAATATGGTACCTCTGGAGAAAATATGGTACCTCTGGTGATAATATGGTACCTCTGGAGAAAATATGGTACCTCTGGTGATAATATGGTACCTCTGGTGATAATATGGTACCTCTGGTGATAATATGGTACCTCTGGTGATAATATGGTACCTTGGGGCCTCTGGAGATAATATGGTACCTCTGGTGATAAAATGGTACCTCTGGTGATTATATGGTACCTCTGGTGATAATATGGTACCTCTGGTGATAATATGGTACCTCTGGTGATAATATGGTACCTCTGGTGATTATATGGTACCTCTGGTGATAATATGGTACCTCTGGTGATAATATGGTACCTCTGGTGATAATATGGTACCTCTGGTGATAATATGGTGCCTCTGGTGATTATATGGTACCTCTGGAGATAATATGGTACCTCTGGTGATAATATGGTACCTCTGGTGATAATATGGTACCTCTGGTGATAATATGGTACCTCTGGTGATAATATGGTACCTCTGGTGATAATATGGTACCTCTGGTGATTATATGGTACCTCTGGTGATAATATGGTACCTCTGGTGATAATATGGTACCTCTGGTGATAATATGGTACCTCTGGTGATAATATGGTACCTCTGGTGATAATATGGTACCTCTGGTGATAATATGGTACCTCTGGTGATTATATGGTACCTCGGGGCCTCTGGAGATAATATGGTACCTCTGGAGATAATATGGTACCTCTGGAGATAATATGGTACCTCTGGAGATAATATGGTACCTCTGGAGATAATATGGTACCTCTGGGCCTCTGGAGATAATATGGTACCTCTGGAGATAATATGGTACCTCTGGTGATTATATGGTACCTCTGGTGATTCCCACCCCTACCACCAGGTTCCACTTCCTCCCGGCGCGAACTCACCGCCCCGTCCGCTGTGTAGTCGGTCCAGGTGGCTCCGTCCATGCTGTGCTGGAGCTTGAACCTAGTGACCCAGTGGTCATTCTGGGGGCATCCCTGGATCACTACCCCCGTCACCTTCTTGCTGCGGGGGTCCACCTTCCTGGTGCGCCCGAAGTCGACCTGGATCCAGCTGGAGCTGGCTGGGAGGACAAGGACAGCACAGGAGGATTCAGAGAAACGGTGAAAGATTAACTCAAACGCACAACTAACGGCTGCACTTGCGTCGTTCTCCATGTTTAAACTCTAGGGTGCCCCAAATTGCATGTGTCCGGATGGCAGAATTCAGTACTGTATCTACAAATCCTTCTGTTTAATCATCTTCCATTTATTCATTTGCTTAGATTTTTCAGAAAATAGGGCTTAACAGGTTAAAGCCACACAGAATTAATTTGACCATCAAAACTCTGTTCTTGAAGGGTATGACTTCTGGGTGGAGAATGTGCTTTTTTGTTCGTTTTTTTTATACTTTCTTCACCCTTTATAACACAAAATATAGGTCTGTTTAATTCCAATGCATTGCAAACATAAACAAACCTTATGCAGACTGAAAGTCTAAAGCTTGTGTTTAGTTTGTCGTAATGCTCTCCAAAAAATGTCTACAATTAAATAAATTGCTAAAAACAAAGCCCATCACGGATAATGCCTTTAAAGTTCTGCACAAAGAGTTCCACATTAAAACCGAACTGGTACTGTGTTATCAGCCCTTACCTTAACCTTATCCTTAACCCTGACCTTACTGGAGACCTCCTGCCTAACCCTAACCTCAACTGGAGAAGAATTTTTTTTTTATATAATATTGCAAAACCATGGCCGCCAGGGCAAAATGGCATGATAAGATAAGATAAGATAATAGCCCGTCCCATACTATCAGTTGATGTGTGTGTGTGTGTGGTTTGTCAGTTCAGTACCCACCACTACCAGAGGGCATCCAGCAGGACGGGCCGTTCAGACGGGCCTTGCTGGGGGTGAAGGAGCCGATAGAGGAGGAGGCGGAGAGCTGGGAGTCTGTGATGTTCCCTGCAGCAACACCAAGACCTGCGAGGCACACTGGAAATAACACACACACACACACAGGTGGGCAGGGGTGTAAAGTACTTGAGTAATTGTACTTCGTTACAATACTTAAGTACCGTTTTTGGGGATTTGTACTTTACTCAAGTATTATTAGGTTTGTATACTCGTACTTTTACTGAATTACATTTCAGAGGGAAAAAAACATACTTTTTACTCCTTACATTTAAAATGCAGACCTACAAAGTACAAAGTACAAAACTTGCAGGGCCAACCATTTTAATTAGTATATTTGTTTCGCTGGCTGAACTAACTAAATTAACGTTATTAATCCTGCGGTCGCACTTTATTTAAAAACAGCCAATCAAATCCCCATCAATGGAAAATTAACCCGCCCATACCTATGCTGATCGGTCCTTGTGCAAGACTAGAAAGCAGGGATCTTTGATTAAACACCTGCTATCAGAAGTCAGAAAAAAGTTTTTACTTTTACTTTTTAGTACTTAAGTACATTTAAAAGTAGAAACTTTTTGACTTTTACTCAAGTGTGTTTTTAGCCAGATACTCTGACTTTTACTTGAGTAAGATTTTGAGACAGTACCCACTAGCCATACTTTCACTTAAGTATAATTTCTGGGTACTTTTTACACCCCTGCTGGTTGGTTACCTGAGGCTAAAAAAAGACTGTCAATAATGTATTGTACATACTGAAGAAGAAGATTACTTTATTGCCTTTATCACAAGGCAATTGAAATGTGCCTTTTTGCCTATGCCCCCTAGTTACACATACACACAGTCCCCCACACATATGCATTCCATCAGAGAGGTCAGAGCACAGGGTCACCCACAGAGCTGTGCCCCTGGAGCAGTTTTGGGGTTCAGTGCCTTGCTCACAGCTGGAATACACCCTCCTGTCAGTGGTGGAGATCGAACCGGCGACCTTTCGGTTACTGGCCGGCCTCTTTACCTCTAGGGCTAGGCCATCCTGCCATCCTGCCTCGCTTACTGTTACTGTAGAGATGCACCAAAGCCACTGTCTCAATGTCGACGGCTGATACAGAGTGCTGATCCAATCCATTAATCGACCTATCTGAAGCCCCACCCTCTTCCATGCAGTAGTAACAGTAGCCCATGCAGTAGTAACAGTAGCCCATGCAGTAGTAACAGTAACCCCTGCAGTAATAACAGTAACAGTAGCCCATGCAGTAGTAACAGTAACCCCTGCAGTAATAACAGTAACAGTAGCCCATGCAGTAGTAACAGTAACCCCTGCAGTAATAACAGTAACAGTAGCCCATGCAGTAGTAACAGTAGCCCATGCAGTAGTAACAGTAGCCCATGCAGTAGTAACAGTAACCCATGCAGTAGTAACAGTAACCCCTGCAGTAGTAACTTTAGCCCATGCAGCAGTAACAGTAAGTTACAGTAACAGTAACCCATGCAGTAGTAACAGTAACCCCTGCAGTAGTAACTTTAGCCCATGCAGCAGAAACAGTAAGTTACAGTAACAGTAACCCATGCCGTAGTAATTAGGGGTGTAACAATTCGACCTCACAACGATTCGATTAAATTACGATTCTTCAGGCAACGATTCAATGCATCATGAAATCTCTTAATTTGACCACGATTCGATTCGATAAATTTTCTATACATTTTCGATACATTTTCTATCAGTTAATTCCCCAAAACATTTTGAATACACAAATGTGGCTGGGGGAACTGATTCACTCAGCATGAATGGACTATAGGTCAATAAAAACAATACACACACAAAAAAACAGTAAAAGAAAAAAATACATTTTCAAATCGATGCATCAAATCGAACACATTAGAATAGATGCATTTCGATTAATCGATGCATCGTTACACCCCTTACGTTACAGTAACAGTAGCCCCTGCAGCAGTAACAGTAAGTTACAGTAACAGTAACCCATGCAGTAGTAACAGTAAGTAACAGTAACCCATGCAGCAGTAACAGTAAGTTACAGTAACAGTAAGTTACAGTAACAGTAACCCCTGCAGTAATAACAGTAAGTTACAGTAACTGTTGTGAAGGGCCAGATTAAACCGAATATATATATTTATTATATATATATATTTAATTGTATTTGTATATTCTCTAATATTCCCTGATATCCCTTGTATATTCCTTGTACAATATGCATTGAATATCCATTCTAGCCTACTGAACATCCCATAATAGTCTCCATTCTACTATTGGTCGAGACCTTGGTGCCAGGCTGCCATACCTCCCAGACCCAGTTCAAACGTACCGCTCAACATGTACGAACAAGTCCTAGTTCCGCGTAGGAATCTGGCTACCGCACCACTAATGGGACTATTTGTTCATAGTGCGTATATATACTGCGCTACTAAAATAGGACTTCCTTTTCAGTCCAGTTTCTTACCCTCCAATAGAGTCACAGACGTAAAGCCTCCCCGCGACGCCACGTGTGGGAGTAAGGCCAAGTTCGCCTACCATCGGTATTGAGACATCGTGTATATTAATATTTGAATAGTCATATTTGGCACTATATCGTCGAGTTGGACGTAGTCTATTAAGCTAATAATAGTCTGTTAATATATAGTGCTTCGTGCGGTGAGAATACTACCGTAGTCAGCACCCCATCGTTTCGGGCAGAGAACTGGCTGCTTACCCAGGGTGGTTAACCCCACGTGAAGCTGCACCCGAGGAGCCCCAGAGCCGACGAGCGAGTGGACCTGTATACCGGATTATTCTACCGACGACAGCCCGCCTTCCCAGGCACGGATTATGCTTTGTATACATTGATTATTCCATGGATAAAGACCCCCGACACTGCCGTGTGTTGGAACCCCCCCCTGGAGAGGACGCAAGGTGAGGAGACGCTCTGCAAGACGAGGTCGCTTCACGTCTCTCCTCCGTGGACCGGATGACGCCGGCCCACAAAGAATCCACCTGCTTTCATCTGTGGTCCAAGGATCGCCGGCGCATTGAACGGCACTACAGTGGGTTCACCTGGGATACCCTTGGCCGGATGAGGCAGCCGGATTCTACCCCCCCCCCCTTCCTACTCCTGTCGGCTTACAAGCGACCGGATTAACCCCCTCTAGTGTATCCAGTATATAATCATTAAAGTATCATTGCTGTTATTCCTTAAACTATTCCAGGTCGTATATGTACCACCTGCGCCTTCAGAGATTGGACATTCTCTATTGATATACCGACGAATACTCTTGCCATAAAAGTGCATACTAATTCCATTCATAAATGTGATTGATTTGATTAAGTGCTTGCTCTACACACCATCGCTGTGTAGAAATAAAGACCTATTTCTAATTCGTACATTTGTGTTGGATCCGTTTCATCTACGTGACAGTGTTCATCATAATATATTTATGTCGTGTACTGGGTGGCCGAATATTAAGTACAAAGGTAGTGGTAGTAAGTATCATATCTAGTAATACAGTCAGGGAATTGTACCCCTCAGTTACAGTAACAGTAGCCCATGCAGTAGTAACAGTAAGTTACAGTAACAGTAGCCCATGCAGTAATAACAGTAAGTTACAGTAACAGTAACCCATGCAGTAATAACAGTAAGTTACAGTAACAGTAGCCCATGCAGTAGTAACAGTAAGTTACAGTAACAGTAGCCCATGCAGTAATAACAGTAAGTTACAGTAACAGTAAGTTACAGTAACAGTAACCCATGCAGCAGTAACAGTAAGTTACAGTAACAGTAGCCCATGCAGTAATAACAGTAAGTTACAGTAACAGTAACCCATGCAGTAGTAACAGTAAGTTACAGTAACAGTAGCCCATGCAGTAGTAACAGTAAGTTACAGTAACAGTAGCCCATGCAGTAATAACAGTAAGTTACAGTAACAGTAAGTAACAGTAACCCATGCAGTAGTAACAGTAAGTTACAGTAACAGTAACCCCTGCAGCAGTAACAGTAAGTTACAGTAACAGTAAGTAACAGTAACCCATGCAGTAGTAACAGTAAGTTACAGTAACAGTAACCCCTGCAGCAGTAACAGTAAGTTACAGTAACAGTAAGTAACAGTAACCCATGCAGTAGTAACAGTAAGTTACAGTAACAGTAACCCCTGCAGCAGTAACAGTAAGTTACAGTAACAGTAGCCCCTGCAGCAGTAACAGTAAGTTACAGTAACAGTAGCCCCTGCAGTAATAACAGTAAGTTACAGTAACAGTAGCCCCTGCAGTAATAACAGTAAGTTACAGTAACAGTAGCCCATGCAGTAGTAACAGTAAGTTACAGTAACAGTAGCCCATGCAGTAATAACAGTAAGTTACAGTAACAGTAGCCCCTGCAGTAATAACAGTAAGTTACAGTAACAGTAGCCCATGCAGTAGTAACAGTAAGTTACAGTAACAGTAGCCCATGCAGTAATAACAGTAAGTTACAGTAACAGTAAGTAACAGTAACCCATGCAGTAGTAACAGTAAGTTACAGTAACAGTAACCCCTGCAGCAGTAACAGTAAGTTACAGTAAGTTACAGTAACAGTAAGTTACAGTAACAGTAACCCATGCAGTAATAACAGTAAGTAACAGTAAGTTACAGTAACAGTAGCCCATGCAGTAATAACAGTAAGTTACAGTAACAGTAACCCATGCAGTAATAACAGTAAGTTACAGTAACAGTAGCCATGCAGTAATAACAGTAAGTTACAGTAACAGTAGCCCATGCAGTAATACCAGTAACCCATGCAGTAGTAACAGTAAGTTACAGTAACAGTAACCGTGCAGTAGTAACAGTAAGTTACAGTAACAGTAACCCATGCAGTAATAACAGTAAGTTACAGTAACAGTAACCCATGCAGTAATAACAGTAAGTTACAGTAACAGTAGCCCATGCAGTAATAACAGTAAGTTACAGTAACAGTAGCCCATGCAGTAGTAACAGTAACCCCTGCAGCAGTAACAGGCGCAGGACAGATGGATACAGATGAACAAATGATAAATAACAGTCCACACACTTCTTAAAAAAGCTCCCAAAAGATGTCTAATTTCCACCACAGGTGCAACATTTGGATCAGCTGAGTAAGAACCCACCCTTCTGCTCGCAGGTGTAGGTCACCTCCATGTACTTGGAGACGGCGGGGCAGGGGTCCAGATTCGGCTCAATGTGGTTATAGATGAAGCAGAATGGCTTGTTGTCACAGTTCTTTCTGACCAAAGGTAGAACGCCGTCCACTCTGCAATCGCCTACAGAGTAGTGATGGAGAGAGAGGTCGGTCAATAATGGCGATCATTAAGATTTATTGGTAACAACAACATATGTAAATGTATATAAATGGTTTGTTCATGATTAGTTCATTATCCACTAATGCGTTATAAATAATGTATAACTAATTTGTAAATGTTATACAAATATAGTTATACATTATTTAATAATCATTTACGAATGTATATAAATGGTTTGTTCATGATTAGTTCATTATCTAGAAATACCTTATAAATGTCTTATAACTGAGTGTTATTATAAAGTGTTACAGATTTATTTCTTTATCTTCACCACTTGAATGCAGGTTGAAGTATAAGGAGAGCAGCTTTAATAATTAGTTCAATACAGTTACTGTTTATATAGCTTTTACAGGTGAAGTTTTAAAATGTTAGCTTGTAAGCGCTCACACCTCCTCCAGATCCGTCCAGGTGTGGGCAGATATCGAGACTCTTTCGTCCGAAGAAGGCCGACTGCACGTTGATGACACTCTCCTCTGGGCAGTGGACGACAACACTGGACATCTCACACGCCAACGCAGTCATGAAGCCTACACAGGGAAGAATTCACACACCAGGGATTGCTGTCTAGTCCACCATAGACAACACAGGGAAGAATTCACACACCAGGGATTGCTGTCTAGTCCACCATAGACCTACACAGGGAAGAATTCACACACCAGGGATTGCTGTCTAGTCCACCATAGACAACACAGGGAAGAATTCACACACCAGGGATTGCTGTCTATGAATTCAGCTAATCTACAAATTCGGATTGGGAACAACTTCTCTATTTAAAAAACCAACGTGTTTCAGCTAAGACAGCCCTTCGTCAGGGTTAGT